>NW_026088452.1:0-288999 GCF_022605725.1 Anthonomus grandis grandis | reverse complement strand
TAATGATTAATTGTTCTATTTTCTTAACCCTTGTTATGTCCAAAACTTAAAAAAGATCATTTGGGTCATCTTGTATAACCTAAATATTAATTTTAAAATAAATTTGTATAATAGATAACCGTAATTGAGTGAGATATGACTATTTTTTTTAAATACAATACATCAAAATTATTTTAAAAATCAAACTGAAGTCAAATCGGACAATGCTATAATGATTAATTGTTCTATTTTCTTAACCCTTGTTATGTCCAAAACTTAAAAACGATCATTTGGGTCATCTTGTATAACCCAAATATTAATTTTAAAATAAATTTGAATAATAGATAACCGTAATTGAGTGAGATATGACTATTTTTTTAAACACAATACATCAAAATATTTTTAAAAATCATTTAGAATTAATCAAATTATATCTAAAAATTAAATCGGAACAATCGTTAACGCTATTAGTTATTACATTTTCTTAACTCTGGTTGTGTTCAAACCGTAAAAAACATCATTTGGATATCTTGTATATGCGAAATAGTATATTTAAATTATATTCGAATAATAGATAACAGTAATCGAGTGAGATTTAATTATTTTTTTAAAAAACAATTCATAAGAAAAATTTTAAAAATAATTTACAGTACATTAAATGAACTTCAAAAATTAAATTGGAGTCAAATCGGACAATGCTATAATGATTAATTGTTCTATTTTCTTAACCCTTGTTATGTCCAAAACTTAAAAACGATCATTTGGGTCATCTTGTATAACCTAAATATTAATTTTAAAATAAATTTGAATAATAGATAACCCTAATTGAGTGAGATATGACTATTTTTTTTAAACACAATACATCAAAATATTTTTAAAAATCATTTAGGGTTAATCAAATTATATCTAAAAATGAAATCGGAACAATCGTTACGGCTATTAGTTATTACATTTTCTTAACTCTGGTTGTGTTCAAACCATAAAAAACATCATTTGACTATCTTGTATATGCGAAAAAGTAAATTTAAATTATATTCGAATAATTGATAACAGTAATAGAGTAAGATATAATTATTTTTTTAAAAAACAATTCGTAAGAAAAATTTTAAAAATAATTTACAGTACATTAAATGAACTTCAAAAATTAAATTGGAATCAAATCGGACAATGCTGTAATGATAAATTGTTCTATTTTCTTAACCCTGGTTATGTCCAAAACTTAAAAAAGATCATTTGGGTCATCTTGTATAACTTAAATATTATTTTTTAAATAAATTTGAATAATAGATAACCGTAGTTGAGTGAGATGTGACTTTTTTTTTAAACATAATACATCAAAATATTTTTAAAAATCATTTAGGGTTAATCAAATTATATCTAAAAATTAAATAGGAACAATCGTTAACCCTATTAGTTATTACATTTTCTTAACTCTGGTTGTGTTCAAACCATAAAAAACATTATTTGGCTATCTTGTATATGCGAAATAGTAAATTTAAATTATATTCGAATAAAAGATAACAGTAATAGAGAAAGATATAAATATTTTTTTTAAAAAACAATTCATAAGAAACATTTTAAAAATAATTTACAGTACAATTAATGAACTTCAAAAATTAAATTGGAGTCAAATCGGACAATGCTATAATGATTAATTGTTCTATTTTTTTAACTCTGGTTATGTCCAAAACTTAAAAAGGATCATTTGGGTCATCTTGTATAACCTAAATATTCATTTTAAAATAAATTTGAATAATAGATAACCGTAATTGAGTGAGATATGACTATTTATTTTAAACACAATACATTAAAATATTTTTAAAAATCATTTAGGGTTAATCAAATTATATCTAAAAATTAAATCGGAACAATCGTTAACGCTATTAGTTATTACATTTTCTTAACTCTGGTTGTGTTCAAACCGTAAAAAACATCATTTGGCTATCTTGTATATGCGAAATAGTAAATTTAAATTATATTCGAATAATAGATAACAGTAATGGAGTGAGATTGAATTATTTTTTTAAAAAACAATTCATAAGAAAAATTTTAAAAATAATTTACAGTACATTAAATGATCTTCAAAAATTAAATTGGAGTCAAATCGGACAATGTTATAATGCTTAATTGTTCTATTTTCTTAACCCTTGTTATGTCCAAAACTTAAAAAGGATCATTTGGGTCATCTTGTATAACCTAAATATTCATTTTAAAATAAATTTGAATAATAGATAACCGTAATTGAGTGAGATATGACTATTTATTTTAAACACAATACATCAAAATATTTTTAAAAATCATTTAGGGTTAATCAAATTATATCTAAAAATTGAATTAAAATTAAATCGAAACAATCGCCAGCGCTATTAGTTATTATATTTTCTTAACTCTGGTTGTGTTCAAACCGTAAAAAACATCATTTGGATATCTTGTATATGCGAAATAGTAAATTTAGATTATATTCCAATAATAGATAACAGTAATGGAGTGAGATTGAATTATTTTTTTAAAAAACAATTCATAAGAAAAATTTTAAAAATAATTTACAGTACATTAAATGATCTTCAAAAATTAAATTGGAGTCAAATCGGACAATGTTATAATGCTTAATTGTTCTATTTTCTTAACCCTTGTTATGTCCAAAACTTAAAAAGGATCATTTGGGTCATCTTGTATAACCTAAATATTCATTTTAAAATAAATTTGAATAATAGATAACCGTAATTGAGTGAGATATGACTATTTATTTTAAACACAATACATCAAAATATTTTTAAAAATCATTTAGGGTTAATCAAATTATATCTAAAAATTAAATCAGAACAATCGTTAACGATATTAGTTATTACGCGTTCTTAACTCTGGTTGTGTTCAAACCGTAAAAAACATCATTTGGCTATCTTGTATATGCGAAATAGTAAATTTAAATTAGATTATAATAATAGATAACAGTAATAGAGTGAGATTTAATTATTTATTTTTTTTTTAAAAAACAATCATAAGAAAAATTTTAAAAATAATTTACAGTACTTTAAATGAACTTCAAAAATTAAATTGGAATCAAATCGGACAATGCTGTAATGATTAATTGTTCTATTTTCTTAACCCTTGTTATGTCCAAAACTTAAAAAAGATCATTTGGGTCATCTTGTATAACCTAAATATTAATTTTAAAATAAATTTGTATAATAGATAACCGTAATTGAGTGAGATATGACTATTTTTTTAAACACAATACATCAAAATTATTTTAAAAAACATTTAGGGTTAATCAAATTATATCTAAAAATTAAATCGGAACAATCGTTAACGCTATTAGTTATTACATTTTCTTAACTCTGGTTGTGTTCAAACCGTAAAAAACATCATTTGGCTATCTTGTATATGCGACATAGTAAATTTAAATTATATTCGAATAATAGATAACAGTAATGAGTGAGATATAATTATTTTTTTAAAAAACAATTCATAAGAAAAATTTTAAAAATAATTTACAGTACATCAAATGAACTTTAAAAATCAAACTGAAGTCAAATCGGACAATGCTATAATGATTAATTGTTCTATTTTCTTAACCCTTGTTATGTCCAAAACTTAAAAACGATCATTTGGGTCATCTTGTATAACCCAAATATTAATTTTAAAATAAATTTGAATAATAGATAACCGTAATTGAGTGAGATATGACTATTTTTTTAAACACAATACATCAAAATATTTTTAAAAATCATTTAGAATTAATCAAATTATATCTAAAAATTAAATCGGAACAATCGTTAACGCTATTAGTTATTACATTTTCTTAACTCTGGTTGTGTTCAAACCGTAAAAAACATCATTTGGATATCTTGTATATGCGAAATAGTATATTTAAATTATATTCGAATAATAGATAACAGTAATGGAGTGAGATTTAATTATTTTTTTAAAAAACAATTCATAAGAAACATTTTAAAAATAATTTACAGTACATTAAATGAACTTCAAAAATTAAATTGGAGTCAAATCGGACAATGCTATAATGATTAATTGTTCTATTTTCTTAACTCTGGTTATGTCCAAAACGTAAAAAGGATCATTTGGGTCATCATGTATAACCTAGATATTCATAATAAAATAAATTTGAATAATAGATAACCGTAATTGTGTGAGATATCACTACTTTTTTTAACACAATACATCAAAATATTTTTAAAAATCATTTAGGGTTAATCAAATTATATCTAAAAATTGAATTAAAATTAAATCGAAACAATCGCCAGCGCTATTAGTTATTATATTTTCTTAACTCTGGTTGTGTTCAAACCGTAAAAAACATCATTTGGCTATCTCGTATATGCGAATTAGAAAATTTAAATTATATTCGGATAATTGAAATCAGTAATAGAGTGAGATATAATTATGTTTTTAAAAAACAATTCATAAGAAAAATTTTAAAAATAATTTACAGTACATTAAATGAACTTCAAAAATTAAATTGGAGTCAAATCGGACAATGCTATAATGATTAATTGTTCTATTTTCTTAACCCTTGTTATGTCCAAAACTTAAAAAGGATCATTTAAGTCATCTTGTATAACCTAAATATTCATTTTAAAATAAATTTGAATAATAGATAACCGTAATTGAGTGAGATATGACTATTTATTTTAAACACAATACATCAAAATATTTTTAAAAATCATTTAGAATTATTCAAATTATATCTAAAAATTAAATAGGAACAATCGTTAACGCTATTAGTTATTACATTTTCTTAACTCTGGTTGTGTTCAAACCGTAAAAAATATCATTTGGCTATCTTGTATATGCGAAATAGTAAATTTAAATTATATTAGAATAATAGATAACAGTAATGGAGTGAGATTTAATTATTTTTTTAAAAAACAATTCATGAGAAAAATTTTAAAAATAATTTACAGTACATTAAATGAACTTCAAAAATTAAATTGGAGTCAAATCGGACAATGCTATAATGATTAATTGTTCTATTTTCTTAACCCTTGTTATGTCCAAAACTTAAAAAAGATCATTTGGGTCATCTTGTATAACCTAAATATTCATTTTAAAATAAATTTGAATAATAGATAACCGTAATTGAGTGAGATATGACTATTTATTTTAAACACAATACATCAAAATATTTTTAAAAATCATTTAGGGTTAATCAAATTATATCTAAAAATTAAATCAGAACAATCGTTAACGATATTAGTTATTACGCGTTCTTAACTCTGGTTGTGTTCAAACCGTAAAAAACATCATTTGGCTACCTTGTATATGCGAAATAGTAAATTTAAATTAGATTCTAATAATAGATAACAGTAATGGAGTGAGATTTAATTATTTTTTTAGAAAACAATTCATAAGAAAAATTTTAAAAATAATTTACAGTACATTAAATGAACTTCAAAAATTAAATTGGAGTCAAATCGGACAATGCTATAATGATTAATTGTTCTATTTTCTTAACCCTTGTTATGTCCAAAACTTAAAAAGGATCATTTAAGTCATCTTGTATAACCTAAATATTCATTTTAAAATAAATTTGAATAATAGATAACCGTAATTGGGTGAGATATGACTATTTTTTTTAAACACAATACATCAAAATTATTTTAAAAATCATTTAGGGTTAATCAAATTATATCTAAAAATTAAATCGGAACAATCGTTAACGCTATTAGTTATTACATTTTCTTAACTCTGGTTGTGTTCAAACCGTAAAAAACATCATTTGGCTATCTTGTATATGCGAAATAGTAAATTTAAATTATATTCGAATAATAGATAACAGTAATGAGTGAGATATAATTATTTTTTTAAAAAACAATTCATAAGAAAAATTTTAAAAATAATTTACAGTACATCAAATGAACTTTAAAAATCAAACTGAAGTCAAATCGGACAATGCTATAATGATTAATTGTTCTATTTTCTCAACCCTTGTTATGTCCAAAACTTAAAAACGATCATTTGGGTCATCTTGTATAACCCAAATATTAATTTTAAAATAAATTTGAATAATAGATAACCGTAATTGAGTGAGATATGACTATTTTGTTAAACACAATACATCAAAATATTTTTAAAAATCATTTAGAATTAATCAAATTATATCTAAAAATTAAATCGGAACAATCGTTAACGCTATTAGTTATTACATTTTCTTAACTCTGGTTGTGTTCAAACCGTAAAAAACATCATTTGGATATCTTGTATATGCGAAATAGTATATTTAAATTATATTCGAATAATAGATAACAGTAATGGAGTGAGATTTAATTATTTTTTTAAAAAACAATTCATAAGAAAAATTTTAAAAATAATTTACAGTACATTAAATGAACTTCAAAAATTAAATTGGAGTCAAATCGGACAATGCTATAATGATTAATTGTTCTATTTTCTTAACCCTTGTTATGTCCAAAACTTAAAAAGGATCATTTAAGTCATCTTGTATAACCTAAATATTCATATTAAAATAAATTTGAATAATAGATAACCGTAATTGTGTGAGATATGACTATTTTTTTTAAACACAATACATCAAAATATTTTTAAAAATCATTTAGGGTTAATCAAATTATATCTAAAAATTAAATCGGAACAATCGTTAACGCTATTAGTTATTACATTTTCTTAACTCTGGTAGTGTTCGCACCATAAAAAACATCATTTGGCTATCTTGTATATGCCAAATAGTAAATTCAAATTATATTCGAATAAAAGATAACAGTAATAAAGTGAGATATAAATATTTTTTTAAAAAACAATTCATAAGAAACATTTTAAAAATAATTTACAGTACATTAAATGAACTTCAAAAATTAAATTGGAGTCAAATCGGACAATGCTATAATGATTAATTGTTCTGTTTTCTTAACTCTGGTTATGTCCAAAACGTAAAAAGGATCATTTGGGTCATCATGTATAACCTAGATATTCATAATAAAATAAATTTGAATAATAGATAACCGTAATTGTGTGAGATATCACTACTTTTTTTAACACAATACATCAAAATATTTTTAAAAATCATTTAGGGTTAATCAAATTATATCTAAAAATTGAATTAAAATTAAATCGAAACAATCGCCAGCGCTATTAGTTATTATATTTTCTTAACTCTGGTTGTGTTCAAACCGTAAAAAACATCATTTGGCTATCTCGTATATGCGAATTAGAAAATTTAAATTATATTCGGATAATTGAAATCAGTAATAGAGTGAGATATAATTATGTTTTTAAAAAACAATTCATAAGAAAAATTTTAAAAATAATTTACAGTACATTAAATGATCTTCAAAAATTAAATTGGAGTCAAATCGGACAATGCTATAATGATTAATTGTTCTATTTTCATAACCCTTGTTATGTCCAAAACTTAAAAAGGATCATTTGGTTCATCTTGTATAACCTAAATATTCATTTTAAAATAAATTTGAATAATAGATAACCGTAATTGAGGGAGATATGACTATTTATTTTAAACACAATACATCAAAATATTTTTAAAAATCATTTAGAATTAATCAAATTATATCTAAAAATTAAATAGGAACAATCGTTAACGCTATTAGTTATTACATTTTCTTAACTCTGGTTGTGTTCAAACCGTAAAAAATATCATTTGGCTATCTTGTATATGCGAAATAGTAAATTTAAATTATATTCGAATAATAGATAACAGTAATAGAGTGAGATTTAATAATTTTTTTAAAAATGCGATAATGATTAATTGTTCTATTTTCTTAACCCTTGTTATGTCCAAAACTTAAAAACGATTATTTGGGTCATCTTGTATAACCTAAATATTAATTTTAAAATAAATTTGAATAATAGATAACCCTAATTGAGTGAGATATGACTATTTTTTTTAAACACAATACATCAAAATATTTTTAAAAATCATTTAGGGTTAATCAAATTATATCTAAAAATGAAATCGGAACAATCGTTACCGCTATTAGTTATTACATTTTCTTAACTCTGGTTGTGTTCAAACCATAAAAAACATTATTTGGCTATCTTGTATATGCGAAATAGTAAATTTAAATTATATTCGAATAATAGATAACAGTAATGGAGTGAGATTTAATTATTTTTTTAAAAAACAATTCATGAGAAAAATTTTAAAAATAATTTACAGTACATTAAATGAACTTCAAAAATTAAATTGGAGTCAAATCGGACAATGCTATAATGATTAATTGTTCTATTTTCTTAACCCTTGTTATGTCCAAAACTTAAAAAAGATCATTTGGGTCATCTTGTATAACCTAAATATTCATTTTAAAATAAATTTGAATAATAGATAACCGTAATTGAGTGAGATATGACTATTTATTTTAAACACAATACATCAAAATATTTTTAAAAATCATTTAGGGTTAATCAAATTATATCTAAAAATTAAATCAGAACAATCGTTAACGATATTAGTTATTACGCGTTCTTAACTCTGGTTGTGTTCAAACCGTAAAAAACATCATTTGGCTATCTTGTATATGCGAAATAGTAAATTTAAATTAGATTCTAATAATAGATAACAGTAATGGAGTGAGATTTAATTATTTTTTTAGAAAACAATTCATAAGAAAATTTTTAAAAATAATTTACAGTACATTAAATGAACTTCAAAAATTAAATTGGAATCAAATCGGACAATGCTGTAATGATTAATTGTTCTATTTTCTTAACCCTTGTTATGTTCAAAACTTAAAAACGATCATTTGGGTCATCTTGCATAACCTAAATATTAATTTTAAAATAAATTTGAATAATAGATAACCCTAATTGAGTGAGATATGACTATTTTTTTTAAACACAATACATCAAAATATTTTTAAAAATCATTTAGGGTTAATCAAATTATATCTAAAAATGAAATCGGAACAATCGTTACGGCTATTAGTTATTACATTTTCTTAACTCTGGTTGTGTTCAAACCATAAAAAACATCATTTGGCTATCTTGTATATGCGAAAAAGTAAATTTAAATTATATTCGAATAATTGATAACAGTAATAGAGTGAGATATAATTATTTTTTTAAAAAACAATTCGTAAGAAAAATTTTAAAAATAATTTACAGTACATTAAATGAACTTCAAAAATTAAATTGGAATCAAATCGGACAATGCTGTAATGATAAATTGTTCTATCTTCTTAACCCTGGTTATGTCCAAAACTTAAAAAAGATCATTTGGGTCATCTTGTATAACTTAAATATTATTTTTAAAATAAATTTGAATAATAGATAACCGTAGTTGAGTGAGATGTGACTTTTTTTTTAAACATAATACATCAAAATATTTTTAAAAATCATTTAGGGTTAATCAAATTATATCTAAAAATTAAATAGGAACAATCGTTAACCCTATAAGTTATTACATTTTCTTAACTCTGGTTGTGTTCAAACCATAAAAAACATTATTTTGCTATCTTGTATATGCGAAATAGTAAATTTAAATTATATTCGAATAAAAGATAACAGTAATAGAGAAAGATATAAATATTTTTTTAAAAAACAATTCATAAGAAACATTTTAACAATAATTTACAGTACAATTAATGAACTTCAAAAATTAAATTGGAGTCAAATCGGACAATGCTATAATGATTAATTGTTCTATTTTTTTAACTCTGGTTATGTCCAAAACTTAAAAAGGATCATTTGGGTCATCTTGTATAACCTAAATATTCATTTTAAAATAAATTTGAATAATAGATAACCGTAATTGAGTGAGATATGACTATTTATTTTAAACACAATACATCAAAATATTTTTAAAAATCATTTAGGGTTAATCAAATTATATCTAAAAATTAAATCGGAACAATCGTTAACGCTATTAGTTATTACATTTTCTTAACTCTGGTAGTGTTCAAACCATAAAAAACATCATTTGGCTATCTTGTATATGCCAAATAGTAAATTCAAATTATATTCGAATAAAAGATAACAGTAATAAAGTGAGATATAAATATTTTTTTAAAAAACAATTCATAAGAAACATTTTAAAAATAATTTACAGTACATTAAATGAACTTCAAAAATTAAATTGGAGTCAAATCGGACAATGCTATAATGATTAATTGTTCTATTTTCTTAACTCTGGTTATGTCCAAAACTTTAAAAGGATCATTTGGGTCATCTTGTATAACCTAAATATTCATAATAAAATAAATTTGAATAATAGATAACCGTAATTGTGTTAGATATCACTACTTTTTTTAACACAATACATCAAAATATTTTTAAAAATCATTGAGGGTTAATCAAATTATATCTAAAAATTGAATTAAAATTAAATCGAAACAATCGCCAGCGCTATTAGTTATTATATTTTCTTAACTCTGGTTGTCTTCAAACCGTAAAAAACATCATTTGGCTATCTCGTATATGCGAATTAGAAAATTTAAATTATATTCGGATAATAGAAATCAGTAATAGAGTGAGATATAATTGTGTTTTTAAAAAACAATTCATAAGAAAAATTTTAAAAATAATTTACACTACATTAAATGATCTTCAAAAATTAAATTGGAATCAAATCGGACAATGCTATAATGATTAATTGTTCTATTTTCATAACCCTTGTTATGTCCAAAACTTAAAAAGGATCATTTGGGTCATCTTGTATAACCTAAATATTCATTTTAAAATAAATTTAAATAATAGATAACCGTAATTGAGGGAGATATGACTATTTATTTTAAACACAATACATCAAAATATTTTTAAAAATCATTTAGAATTAATCAAATTATATCTAAAAATTAAATAGGAACAATCGTTAATGCTATTAGTTATTACATTTTCTTAACTCTGGTTGTGTTCAAACCATAAAAAACATTATTTGGCTATCTTGTATATGCGAAATAGTAAATTTAAATTATATTCGAATAATAGATAACAGTAATGGAGTGAGATTTAATAATTTTTTTAAAAATGCTATAATGATTAATTGTTCTATTTTCTTAACCCTTGTTATGTCCAAAACTTAAAAACGATCATTTGGGTCATCTTGTATAACCTAAATATTAATTTTAAAATAAATTTGAATAATAGATAACCCTAATTGAGTGAGATATGACTATTTTTTTTAAACACAATACATCAAAATATTTTTAAAAATCATTTAGGGTTAATCAAATTATATCTAAAAATTAAATCGGAACAATCGTTACCGCTATTAGTTATTACATTTTCTTAACTCTGGTTGTGTTCAAACCATAAAAAAACATTATTTGGCTATCTTGTATATGCGAAATAGTAAATTTAAATTATATTCGAATAAAAGATAAAAGTAATAGAGTGAGATATAAATATTTTTTTAAAAAACAATTCATAAGAAACATTTTAAAAATAATTTACAGTACATTAAATGAAATTAAAAAATTAAATTGGAATCAAATCGGACAACGCTATAATGATTAATTGTTCTATTTTCTTAACCCTTGTTATGTCCAAAACTTAAAAAAGATCATTTGGTTCATCTTGTATAACCTAAATATTCATTTTAAAATAGATTTGAATAATAGATAACCGTAATTGAGTGAGATATGACTATTTATTTTAAACACAATACATCAAAATATTTTTAAAAATCATTTAGGGTTAATCAAATTATATCTAAAAATTAAATCAGAACAATCGTTAACGATATTAGTTATTACGCGTTCTTAACTCTGGTTGTGTTCAAACCGTAAAAAACATCATTTGGCTATCTTGTATATGCGAAATAGTAAATTTAAATTAGATTCTAATAATAGATAACAGTAATGGAGTGAGATTTAATTATTTTTTTAAAAAACAATTCATAAGAAAAATTTTAAAAATAATTTACATTACATTAAATGAACTTCAAAAATTAAATTGGAGTCAAATCGGACAATGCTATAATGATTAATTGTTCTATTTTCTTAACCCTTGTTATGTCCAAAACTTAAAAAGGATCATTTAAGTCATCTTGTATAACCTAAATATTCATTTTAAAATAAATTTGAATAATAGATAACCGTAATTGTGTGAGATATGACTATTTTTTTTAAACACAATACATCAAAATATTTTTAAAAATCATTTAGGGTTAATCAAATTATATCTAAAAATTAAATCGGAACAATCGTTAACGCTATTAGTTATTACATTTTCTTAACTCTGGTAGTGTTCAAACCATAAAAAACATCATTTGGCTATCTTGTATATGCCAAATAGTAAATTCAAATTATATTCGAATAAAAGATAACAGTAATAAAGTGAGATATAAATATTTTTTTAAAAAACAATTCATAAGAAACATTTTAAAAATAATTTACAGTACATTAAATGAACTTCAAAAATTAAATTGGAGTCAAATCGGACAATGCTATAATGATTAATTGTTCTATTTTCTTAATTCTTGTTATGTCCAAAACTTAAAAAAGATCATTTGGTTCATCTTGTATAACCTAAATATTCATTTTAAAATAAATTTAAATAATAGATAACCGTAATTGAGGGAGATATGACTATTTATTTTAAACACAATACATCAAAATATTTTTAAAAATCATTTAGAATTAATCAAATTATATCTAAAAATTAAATAGGAACAATCGTTAATGCTATTAGTTATTACATTTTCTTAACTCTGGTTGTGTTCAAACCATAAAAAACATTATTTGGCTATCTTGTATATGCGAAATAGTAAATTTAAATTATATTCGAATAATAGATAACAGTAATGGAGTGAGATTTAATAATTTTTTTAAAAATGCTATAATGATTAATTGTTCTATTTTCTTAACCCTTGTTATGTCCAAAACATAAAAACGATCATTTGGGTCATCTTGTATAACCTAAATATTAATTTTAAAATAAATTTGAATAATAAATAACCCTAATTGAGTGAGATATGACTATTTTTTTTAAACACAATTCATCAAAATATTTTTAAAAATCATTTAGGGTTAATCAAATTATTTCTAAAAATTAAATCGGAACAATCGTTACCGCTATTAGTTATTACATTTTCTTAACTCTGGTTGTGTTCAAACCATAAAAAACATTATTTGGCTATCTTGTATATGCGAAATAGTAAATTTAAATTATATTCGAATAAAAGATAAAAGTAATAGAGTGAGATATAAATATTTTTTTAAAAAACAATTCATAAGAAACATTTTAAAAATAATTTACAGTACATTAAATGAAATTAAAAAATTAAATTGGAATCAAATCGGACAATGCTATAATGATTAATTGTTCTATTTTCTTAACCCTTGTTATGTCCAAAACTTAAAAAAGATCATTTGGTTCATCTTGTATAACCTAAATATTCATTTTAAAATAGATTTGAATAATAGATAACCGTAATTGAGTGAGATATGACTATTTATTTTAAACACAATACATCAAAATATTTTTAAAAATCATTTAGGGTTAATCAAATTATATCTAAAAATTAAATCAGAATAATCGTTAACGATATTAGTTATTACGCGTTCTTAACTCTGGTTGTGTTCAAACCGTAAAAAACATCATTTGGCTATCTTGTATATGCGAAATAGTAAATTTAAATTAGATTCTAATAATAGATAACAGTAATGGAGTGAGATTTAATTATTTTTTTAAAAAACAATTCATAAGAAAAATTTTAAAAATAATTTACAGTACATTAAATGAACTTCAAAAATTAAATTGGAGTCAAATCGGACAATGCTATAATGATTAATTGTTCTATTTTCTTAACCCTTGTTATGTCCAAAACTTAAAAAGGATTATTTAAGTCATCTTGTATAACCTAAATATTCATTTTAAAATAAATTTGAATAATAGATAACCGTAATTGTGTGAGATATGACTATTTTTTTTAAACACAATACATCAAAATATTTTTAAAAATCATTTAGGGTTAATCAAATTATATCTAAAAATTAAATCGGAACAATCGTTAACGCTATTAGTTATTACATTTTCTTAACTCTGGTAGTGTTCAAACCATAAAAAACATCATTTGGCTATCTTGTATATGCCAAATAGTAAATTCAAATTATATTCGAATAAAAGATAACAGTAATAAAGTGAGATATAAATATTTTTTTAAAAAACAATTCATAAGAAACATTTAAAAATAATTTACAGTACATTAAATGAACTTCAAAAATTAAATTGGAGTCAAATCGGACAATGCTATAATGATTAATTGTTCTATTTTCTTAACCCTTGTTATGTCCAAAACTTAAAAAGGATCATTTGGGTCATCTTGTATAACCTAAATATTCATTTTAAAATAAATTTGAATAATAGATAACCGTAATTGAGGGAGATATGACTATTTATTTTAAACACAATACATCAAAATATTTTTAAAAATCATTTAGAATTAATCAAATTATATCTAAAAATTAAATAGGAACAATCGTTAATGCTATTAGTTATGACATTTTCTTAACTCTGGTTGTGTTCAAACCATAAAAAACATTATTTGGCTATCTTGTATATGCGAAATAGTAAATTTAAATTATATTCGAATAAAAGATAAAAGTAATAGAGTGAGATATAAATATTTTTTTAAAAAACAATTCATAAGAAACATTTTAAAAATAATTTACAGTACATTAAATGAAATTAAAAAATTAAATTGGAATCAAATCGGACAATGCTCTAATGATTAATTGTTCTATTTTCTTAACCCTTGTTATGTCCAAAACTTAAAAAAGATCATTTGGTTCATCTTGTATAACCTAAATATTCATTTTAAAATAAATTTGAATAATAGATAACCGTAATTGAGTGAGATATGACTATTTATTTTAAACACAATACATCAAAATATTTTTAAAAATCATTTAGGGTTAATCAAATTATATCTAAAAATTAAATCAGAACAATCGTTAATGCTATTAGTTATTACATTTTCTTAACTCTGGTTGTGTTCAAACCGTAAAAAACATCATTTGGCTATCTTGTATATGCGAAATAGTAAATTTAAATTAGATTCTAATAATAGATAACAGTAATGGAGTGAGATTTAATTATTTTTTTAGAAAACAATTCACAGGAAAATTTTTAAAAATAATTTACAGTACATTAAATGAACTTCAAAAATTAAATTGGAGTCAAATCGGACAATGCTATAATGATTAATTGTTCTATTTTCATAACCCTTGTTATGTCCAAAACTTAAAAAGGATCATTTGGGTCATCTTGTATAACCTAAATATTCATTTTAAAATAAATTTGAATAATAGATAACCGTAATTGAGGGAGATATGACTATTTATTTTAAACACAATACATCAAAATATTTTTAAAAATCATTTAGAATTAATCAAATTATATCTAAAAATTAAATAGGAACAATCGTTAATGCTATTAGTTATTACATTTTCTTAACTCTGGTTGTGTTCAAACCGTAAAAAATATCATTTGGCTATCTTGTATATGCGAAATAGTAAATTTAAATTATATTCGAATAATAGATAACAGTAATGGAGTGAGATTTAATAATTTTTTTAAAAATGCTATAATGATTAATTGTTCTATTTTCTTAACCCTTGTTATGTCCAAAACTTAAAAACGATCATTTGGGTCATCTTGTATAACCTAAATATTAATTTTAAAATAAATTTGAATAATAGATAACCCTAATTGAGTGAGATATGACTATTTTTTTTAAACACAATACATCAAAATATTTTTAAAAATCATTTAGGGTTAATCAAATTATATCTAAAAATTAAATCGGAACAATCGTTACCGCTATTAGTTATTACATTTTCTTAACTCTGGTTGTGTTCAAACCATAAAAAACATTATTTGGCTATCTTGTATATGCGAAATAGTAAATTTAAATTATATTCGAATAAAAGATAAAAGTAATAGAGTGAGATATAAATATTTTTTTAAAAAACAATTCATAAGAAACATTTTAAAAATAATTTACAGTACATTAAATGAAATTAAAAAATTAAATTGGAATCAAATCGGACAATGCTATAATGATTAATTGTTCTATTTTCTTAACCCTTGTTATGTCCAAAACTTAAAAAAGATCATTTGGTTCATCTTGTATAACCTAAATATTCATTTTAAAATAAATTTGAATAATAGATAACCGTAATTGAGTGAGATATGACTATTTATTTTAAACACAATACATCAAAATATTTTTAAAAATCATTTAGGGTTAATCAAATTATATCTAAAAATTAAATCAGAACAATCGTTAATGCTATTAGTTATTACATTTTCTTAACTCTGGTTGTGTTCAAACCGTAAAAAACATCATTTGGCTATCTTGTATATGCGAAATAGTAAATTTAAATTAGATTCTAATAATAGATAACAGTAATGGAGTTAGATTTATTAATTTTTTTAGAAAACAATTCATAAGAAAATTTTTAAAAATAATTTACAGTACATTAAATAAACTTCAAAAATTAAATTGGAATCAAATCGGACAATGCTGTAATGATTAATTGTTCTATTTTCTTAACCCTTGTTATGTCCAAAACTTAAAAAGGATCATTTGGGTCATCTTGTATAACCTAAATATTCATTTTAAAATAAATTTGAATAATAGATAACCGTAATTGAGGGAGATATGACTATTTATTTTAAACACAATACATCAAAATATTTTTATAAATCATTTAGAATTAATCAAATTATATCTAAAAATTAAATAGGAACAATCGTTAACGCTATTAGTTATTACATTTTCTTAACTCTGGTTGTGTTCAAACCGTAAAAAATATCATTTGGCTATCTTGTATATGCGAAATAGTAAATTTAAATTATATTCGAATAATAGATAACAGTAATGGAGTGAGATTTAATAATTTTTTTAAAAATGCTATAATGATTAATTGTTCTATTTTCTTAACCCTTGTTATGTCCAAAACTTAAAAAGGATCATTTGGGTCATCTTGTATAACCTAAATATTCATTTTAAAATAAATTTGAATAATAGATAACCGTAATTGAGTGAGATATGACTATTTTTTTTAAACACAATACATCAAAATATTTTTAAAAATCATTTAGGGTTAATCAAATTATATCTAAAAATTAAATCGGAACAATCGTTACCGCTATTAGTTATTACATTTTCTTAACTCTGGTTGTGTTCAAACCATAAAAAACATTATTTGGCTATCTTGTATATGCGAAATAGTAAATTTAAATTATATTCGAATAAAAGATAAAAGTAATTGAGTGAGATATAAATATTTTTTTTTAAAAAAAATTAATAAGAAACATTTTAAAAATAATTTACAGTACATTAAATGAAATTCAAAAATTAAATTGGAATCAAATCGGACAATGCTATAATGATTAATTGTTCTATTTTCTTAACCCTTGTTATGTCCAAAACTTAAAAAAGATCATTTGGGTCATCTTGTATAACCTAAATATTCATTTTAAAATAAATTTGAATAATAGATAACCGTAATTGTGTGAGATATCACTACTTTTTTTAACACAATACATCAAAATATTTTTAAAAATCATTTAGGTTTAATCAAATTATATCTAAAAATTGAATTAAAATTAAATCGAAACAATCGCCAGCGCTATTAGTTATTATATTTTCTTAACTCTGGTTGTGTTCAAACCGTAAAAAACATCATTTGGCTATCTCGTATATGCGAATTAGAAAATTTAAATAATATTCGGATAATAGAAATCAGTAATAGAGTGAGATATAATTATGTTTTTAAAAAACAATTCATAAGAAAAATTTTAAAAATCATTTACAGTACATTAAATGATCTTCAAAAATTAAATTGGAGTCAAATCGGACAATGCTATAATGATTAATTGTTCTATTTTCTTAACCCTTGTTATGTCCAAAACTTAAAAACGATCATTTGGGTCATCTTGTATAACCTAAATATTAATTTTAAAATAAATTTGAATAATAGATAACCCTAATTGAGTGAGATATGACTATTTTTTTTAAACACAATACATCAAAATATTTTTAAAAATCATTTAGGGTTAATCAAATTATATCTAAAAATTAAATCGGAACAATCGTTACCGCTATTAGTTATTACATTTTCTTAACTCTGGTTGTGTTCAATCCATAAAAAACATTATTTGGCTATCTTGTATATGCGAAATAGTAAATTTAAATTATATTCGAATAATAGATAACAGTAATGGAGTGAGATTTAATTATTTCTTTAAAAAACAATTCATAAGAAACATTTTAAAAATAATTTACAGTACATTAAATGAACTTCAAAAATTAAATTGCAGTCAAATCGGACAATGCTATAATGATTAATTGTTCTATTTTCTTAACTCTGGTTATGTCCAAAACTTAAAAAGGATCATTTGGGTCATCTTGTATAACCTAAATATTAATTTTAAAATAAATTTTAATATTAGATGACTGTAATTGACTAAAATATGACTATTTTTTTAAAATACAAAACATAAAACTATTTTTAAAAATCATTTAGGGTTAATCAAATTATATCTAAAAATTGAATTAAAATTAAATCGAAGCAATCGCCAACGCTATTAGTTATTATATTTTCTTAACTCTGGTTGTGTTCAAACCGTAAAAAACATCATTTAGATATCTTGTATATGCGAAATAGTAAATTTAAATTATATTCGAATAATAGATAACAGTAATGAGTGAGATATAATTATTTTTTTAAAAAACAAGTCATAAGAAAAATTTTAAAAATAATTTACAGTACATTAAATGAACTTCAAAAATGAAACTGAAGTCAAATCGGACAATGCTATAATGATTAATTGTTCTATTTTCTTAACTCTTGTTATGTCCAAAACTTAAAAACGATCATTTGGGTCATCTTGTATAACCTAAATATTAATTCTAAAAAATAAATTTGAATAATAGATAACCGTAATTGTGTGAGATATGACTATTTTTTTTAAACACAATACATCAAAATATTTTTAAAAATCATTTAGGGTTAATCAAATTATATCTAAAAATTGAATTAAAATTAAATCGAAACAATCGCCAGCGCTATTAGTTATTATATTTTCTTAACTCTGGTAGTGTTCAAACCATAAAAAACATCATTTGGCTATCTTGTATATGCCAAATAGTAAATTTAAATTACATTGGAATAAAAGATAACAGTAATAAAGTGAGATATAAATATTTTTTTAAAAAACAATTCATAAGAAACATTTTAAAAATAATTTACAGTACATTAAATGAACTTCAAAAATTAAATTGGAGTCAAATCGGACAATGCTATAATGATTAATTGTTCTATTTTCTTAACTCTGGTTATGTCCAAAACTTAAAAAGGATCATTTGGGTCATCTTGTATAACCTAAATATTAATTTTAAAATAAATTTTAATAATAGATGACTGTAATTGACTAAAATATGACTATTTTTTTAAAATACAAAACATAAAACTATTTTTAAAAATCATTTAGGGTTAATCAAATTATATCTAAAAATTGAATTAAAATTAAATCGAAGCAATCGCCAACGCTATTAGTTATTATATTTTCTTAACTCTGGTTGTGTTCAAACCGTAAAAAGCATCATTTGGATATCTTGTATATGCGAAATAGTAAATTTAAATTATATTCCAATAATAGATAACAGTAATGGAGTGAGATTTAATTATTTTTTTAAAAAACAATTCATAAGAAAAATTTTAAAAATAATTTACAGTACATTAAATGATCTTCAAAAATTAAATTGGATATAATGCTTAATTGTTCTATTTTCTTAACCCTTGTTATGTCCAAAACTTAAAAAAGATCATTTGGGTCATCTTGTATAACCTAAATATTAATTTTAAAATAAATTTGTATAATAGATAACCGTAATTGAGTGAGATATGACTATTTTTTTTTAACACAATACATCAAAATTATTTTAAAAATCATTTAGGGTTAATCAAATTTTATCTAAAAATTAAATCGGAACAATCGTTAACGCTATTAGTTATTATATTTTCTTAACTCTGGTTGTGTTCAAACCGTAAAAAACATCATTTGGCTATCTTGTATATGCGAAATAGTAAATTTAAATTATATTCGAATAATAGATAACAGTAATGGAGTGAGATTGAATTATTTTTTTAAAAAACAATTCATAAGAAAAATTTTAAAAATAATTTACAGTACATTAAATGATCTTCAAAAATTAAATTGGAGTCAAATCGGACAATGTTATAATGCTTAATTGTTCTATTTTCTTAACCCTTGTTATGTCCAAAACTTAAAAAGGATCATTTGGGTCATCTTGTATAACCTAAATATTCATTTTAAAATAAATTTGAATAATAGATAACCGTAATTGAGTGAGATATGACTATTTATTTTAAACACAATACATCAAAATATGTTTAAAAATCATTTAGGGTTAATCAAATTATATCTAAAAATTAAATCAGAACAATCGTTAACGATATTAGTTATTACGCGTTCTTAACTCTGGTTGTGTTCAAACCGTAAAAAACATCATTTGGCTATCTTGAATATGCGAAATAGTAAATTTAAATTAGATTCTAATAATAGATAACAGTAATGGAGTGAGATTTAATTATTTTTTTAAAAAACAATCATAAGAAAAATTTTAAAAATAATTTACAGTACATTAAATGAACTTTAAAAATCAAACTGAAGTCAAATCGGACAATGCTATAATGATTAATTGTTCTATTTTCTTAACCCTTGTTATGTCCAAAACTTAAAAACGATCATTTGGGTCATCTTGTATAACCCAAATATTAATTTTAAAATAAATTTGAATAATAGATAACCGTAATTGAGTGAGATATGACTATTTTTTTAAACACAATACATCAAAATATTTTTAAAAATCATTTAGAATTAATCAAATTATATCTAAAAATTAAATCGGAACAATCGTTAACGCTATTAGTTATTACATTTTCTTAACTCTGGTTGTGTTCAAACCGTAAAAAACATCATTTGGATATCTTGTATATGCGAAATAGTATATTTAAATTATATTCGAATAATAGATAACAGTAATGGAGTGAGATTTAATAATTTTTTTAAAAATGCGATAATGATTAATTGTTCAATTATCTTAACCCTTGTTATGTCCAAAACTTAAAAACGATCATTTGGGTCATCTTGTATAACCTAAATATTAATTTTATAATAAATTTGAATAATAGATAACCCTAATTGAGTGAGATATGACTATTTTTTTTAAACACAATACATCAAAATATTTTTAAAAATCATTTAGAATTAATCAAATTATATCTAAAAATTAAATCGGAACAATCGTTAACGCTATTAGTTATTACATTTTCTTAACTCTGGTTGTGTTCAAACCGTAAAAAACATCATTTGGATATCTTGTATATGCGAAATAGTATATTTAAATTATATTCGAATAATAGATAACAGTAATGGAGTGAGATTTAATAATTTTTTTAAAAATGCGATAATGATTAATTGTTCAATTATCTTAACCCTTGTTATGTCCAAAACTTAAAAACGATCATTTGGGTCATCTTGTATAACCTAAATATTAATTTTATAATAAATTTGAATAATAGATAACCCTAATTGAGTGAGATATGACTATTTTTTTTAAACACAATACATCAAAATATTTTTAAAAATCATTTAGGGTTAATCAAATTATATCTAAAAATGAAATCGGAACAATCGTTACCGCTATTAGTTATTACATTTTCTTAACTCTGGTTGTGTTCAAACCATAAAAAACATTATTTGGCTATCTTGTATATGCGAAATAGTAAATTTAAATTATATTCGAATAATAGATAACAGTAATGGAGTGAGATTTAATTATTTTTTTAAAAAACAATTCATAAGAAAAATTTTAAAAATAATTTACAGTACATTAAATGAACTTCAAAAATTAAATTGGAGTCAAATCGGACAATGCTATAATGATTAATTGTTCTATTTTCTTAACCCTTGTTATGTCCAAAACTTAAAAAAGATCATTTGGGTCATCTTGTATAACCTAAATATTCATTTTAAAATAAATTTGAATAATAGATAACCGTAATTAAGTGAGATATGACTATTTATTTTAAACACAATACATCAAAATATTTTTAAAAATCATTTAGGGTTAATCAAATTATATCTAAAAATTAAATCAGAACAATCGTTAACGATATTAGTTATTACGCGTTCTTAACTCTGGTTGTGTTCAAACCGTAAAAAACATCATTTGGCTATCTTGTATATGCGAAATAGTAAATTTAAATTAGATTCTAATAATAGATAACAGTAATGGAGTGAGATTTAATTATTTTTTTAGAAAACAATTCATAAGAAAATTTTTAAAAATAATTTACAGTACATTAAATGAACTTCAAAAATTAAATTGGAATCAAATCGGACAATGCTGTAATGATTAATTGTTCTATTTTCTTAACCCTTGTTATATCCAAAACTTAAAAACGATCATTTGGGTCATCTTGTATAACCTAAATATTAATTTTAAAATAAATTTGAATAATAGATAACCCTAATTGAGTGAGATATGACTATTTTTTTTAAACACAATACATCAAAATATTTTTAATAATCATTTAGGGTTAATCAAAATATATCTAAAAATGAAATCGGAACAATCGTTACGGCTATTAGTTATTACATTTTCTTAACTCTGGTTGTGTTCAAACCATAAAAAACATCATTTGGCTATTTTGTATATGCGAAAAAGTAAATTTAAATTATATTCGAATAATTGATAACAGTAATAGAGTGAGATATAATTATTTTTTTAAAAAACAATTCGTAAGAAAAATTTTAAAAATAATTTACAGTACATTAAATGAACTTCAAAAATTAAATTGGAATCAAATCGGACAATGCTGTAATGATTAATTGTTCTATTTTCTTAACCCTTGTTATATCCAAAACTTAAAAACGATCATTTGGGTCATCTTGTATAACCTAAATATTAATTTTAAAATAAATTTGAATAATAGATAACCCTAATTGAGTGAGATATGACTATTTTTTTTTAACACAATACATCAAAATATTTTTAAAAATCATTTAGGGTTAATCAAATTATATCTAAAAATGAAATCGGAACAATCGTTACGGCTATTAGTTATTACATTTTCTTAACTCTGGTTGTGTTCAAACCGTAAAAAATATCATTTGGCTATCTTGTATATGCGAAATAGTAAATTTAAATTATATTCGAATAATAGATAACAGTAATGGAGTGAGATTTAATAATTTTTTTAAAAATGCTATAATGATTAATTGTTCTATTTTCTTAACCCTTGTTATGTCCAAAACTTAAAAACGATCATTTGGGTCATCTTGTATAACCTAAATATTAATTTTAAAATAAATTTGAATAATAGATAACCCTAATTGAGTGAGATATAACTATTTCTTTTAAACACAATACATCAAAATATTTTTAAAAATCATTTAGGGTTAATCAAATTATATCTAAAAATTAAATCGGAACAATCGTTACCGCTATTAGTTATTACATTTTCTTAACTCTGGTTGTGTTCAAACCATAAAAAACATTATTTGGCTATCTTGTATATGCGAAATAGTAAATTTAAATTATATTCGAATAAAAGATAAAAGTAATAGAGTGAGATATAAATATTTTTTTAAAAAACAATTCATAAGAAACATTTTAAAAATAATTTACAGTACATTAAATGAAATTGAAAAATTAAATTGGAATCAAATCGGACAATGCTATAATGATTAATTGTTCTATTTTCTTAACCCTTGTTATGTCCAAAACTTAAAAAAGATCATTTGGTTCATCTTGTATAACCTAAATATTCATTTTAAAATAAATTTGAATAATAGATAACCGTAATTGAGTGAGATATGACTATTTATTTTAAACACAATACATCAAAATATTTTTAAAAATCATTTAGGGTTAATCAAATTATATCTAAAAATTAAATCAGAACAATCGTTAACGATATTAGTTATTACGCGTTCTTAACTCTGGTTGTGTTCAAACCGTAAAAAACATCATTTGGCTATCTTGTATATGCGAAATAGTAAATTTAAATTAGATTCTAATAATAGATAACAGTAATGGAGTTAGATTTATTAATTTTTTTAGAAAACAATTCATAAGAAAATTTTTAAAATTAATTTACAGTACATTAAATGAACTTCAAAAATTAAATTGGAATCAAATCGGACAATGCTGTAATGATTAATTGTTCTATTTTCTTAACCCTTGTTATGTCCAAAACTTAAAAAGGATCATTTGGGTCATCTTGTATACCCTAAATATTCATTTTAAAATAAATTTGAATAATAGATAACCGTAATTGAGGGAGATATGACTATTTATTTTAAACACAATACATCAAAATATTTTTAAAAATCATTTAGAATTAATCAAATTATATCTAAAAATTAAATAGGAACAATCGTTAACGCTATTAGTTATTACATTTTCTTAACTCTGGTTGTGTTCAAACCGTAAAAAATATCATTTGGCTATCTTGTATATGCGAAATAGTAAATTTAAAGTATATTCGAATAATAGATAACAGTAATGGAGTGAGATTTAATAATTTTTTTAAAAATGCTATAATGATTAATTGTTCTATTTTCTTAACCCTTGTTATGTCCAAAACTTAAAAAGGATCATTTGGGTCATCTTGTATAACCTAAATATTCATTTTAAAATAAATTTGAATAATAGATAACCGTAATTGAGTGAGATAAGACTATTTTTTTTAAACACAATACATCAAAATATTTTTAAAAATCATTTAGGGTTAATCAAATTATATCTAAAAATTAAATCGGAACAATCGTTACCGCTATTAGTTATTACATTTTCTTAACTCTGGTTGTGTTCAAACCATAAAAAACATTATTTGGCTATCTTGTATATGCGAAATAGTAAATTTAAATTATATTCGAATAAAAGATAAAAGTAATTGAGTGAGATATAAATATTTTTTTAAAAAACAATTCATAAGAAACATTTTAAAAATAATTTACAGTACATTAAATGAAATTCAAAAATTAAATTGGAATCAAATCGGACAATGCTATAATGATTAATTGTTCTATTTTCTTAACCCTTGTTATGTCCAAAACTTAAAAAAGATCATTTGGGTCATCTTGTATAACCTAAATATTCATTTTAAAATAAATTTGAATAATAGATAACCGTAATTGTGTGAGATATCACTACTTTTTTTAACACAATACATTAAAATATTTTTAAAAATCATTTAGGTTTAATCAAATTATATCTAAAAATTGAATTAAAATTAAATCGAAACAATCGCCAGCGCTATTAGTTATTATGTTTTCTTAACTCTGGTTGTGTTCAAACCGTAAAAAACATCATTTGGCTATCTCGTATATGCGAATTAGAAAATTTAAATTATATTCGGATAATAGAAATCAGTAATAGAGTGAGATTTAATTATGTTTTTAAAAAACAATTCATAAGAAAAATTTTAAAAATAATTTACAGTACATTAAATGATCTTCAAAAATTAAATTGGAGTCAAATCGGACAATGCTATAATGATTAATTGTTCTATTTTCATAACCCTTGTTATGTCCAAAACTTAAAAAGGATCATTTGGGTCATCTTGTATAACCTAAATATTCATTTTAAAATAAATTTGAATAATAGATAACCGTAATTGAGGGAGAAATGACTATTTACTTTAAACACAATACATCAAAATATTTTTAAAAATCATTTAGAATTAATCAAATTATATCTAAAAATTAAATAGGAACAATCGTTAACGCTATTAGTTATTACATTTTCTTAACTCTGGTTGTGTTCAAACCGTAAAAAATATCATTTGGCTATCTTATATATGCCAAATAGTAAATTTAAATTATATTCGAATAATAGATAACAGTAATGGAGTGAGATTTAATAATTTTTTTTAAAATGCTATAATGATTAATTGTTCTATTTTCTTAACCCTTGTTATGTCCAAAACTTAAAAACGATCATTTGGGTCATCTTGTATAACCTAAATATTAATTTTAAAATAAATTTGAATAATAGATAACCCTAATTGAGTGAGATATGACTATTTTTTTTAAACACAATACATCAAAATATTTTTAAAAATCATTTAGGGTTAATCAAATTATATCTAAAAATTAAATCGGAACAATCGTTACCGCTATTAGTTATTACATTTTCTTAACTCTGGTTGTGTTCAATCCATAAAAAACATTATTTGGCTATCTTGTATATGCGAAATAGTAAATTTAAATTATATTCGAATAATAGATAACAGTAATGGAGTGAGATTTAATTATTTTTTTAAAAAACAATTCATAAGAAACATTTTAAAAATAATTTACAGTACATTAAATGAACTTCAAAAATGAAACTGAAGTCAAATCGGACAATGCTATAATGATTAATTGTTCTATTTTCTTAACTCTTGTTATGTCCAAAACTTAAAAACGATCATTTGGGTCATCTTGTATAACCTAAATATTAATTTTAAAATAAATTTGAATAATAGATTACCGTAATTGTGTGAGATATGACTATTTTTTTTAAACACAATATATCAAAATATTTTTAAAAATCATTTAGGGTTAATCAAATTATATCTAAAAATTGAATTAAAATTAAATCGAAACAATCGCCAGCGCTATTAGTTATTATATTTTCTTAACTCTGGTAGTGTTCAAACCATAAAAAACATCATTTGGCTATCTTGTATATGCCAAATAGTAAATTTAAATTACATTGGAATAAAAGATAACAGTAATAAAGTGAGATATAAATATTTTTTTAAAAAACAATTCATAAGAAACATTTTAAAAATAATTTACAGTACATTAAATGAACTTCAAAAATTAAATTGGAGTCAAATCGGACAATGTTATAATGATTAATTGTTCTATTTTCTTAACTCTGGTTATGTCCAAAACTTAAAAAGGATCATTTGGGTCATCTTGTATAACCTAAATATTCATAATAAAATAAATTTGAATAATAGATAACCGTAATTGTGTGAGATATCACTACTTTTTTTAACACAATACATCAAAATATTTTTAAAAATCATTTAGGGTTAATCAAATTATATCTAAAAATTGAATTAAAATTAAATCGAAACAATCGCCAGCGCTATTAGTTATTATATTTTCTTAACTCTGGTTGTGTTCAAACCGTAAAAAACATCATTTGGCTATCTCGTATATGCGAATTAGAAAATTTAAATTATATTCGGATAATAGAAATCAGTTATAGAGTGAGATATAATTATGTTTTTAAAAAACAATTCATAAGAAACATTTTAAAAATAATTTACAGTACATTAAATGAACTTCAAAAATTAAATTGCAGTCAAATCAGACAATGCTATAATGATTAATTGTTCTATTTTCTTAACTCTGGTTATGTCCAAAACTTAAAAAGGATCATTTGGGTCATCTTGTATAACCTAAATATTAATTTTAAAATAAATTTTAATAATAGATGACTGTAATTGACTAAAATATGACTATTTTTTTAAAATACAAAACATAAAACTATTTTTAAAAATCATTTAGGGTTAATCAAATTATATCTAAAAATTGAATTAAAATTAAATCGAAGCAATCGCCAACGCTATTAGTTATTATATTTTCTTAACTCTGGTTGTGTTCAAACCGTAAAAAGCATCATTTGGATATCTTGTATATGCGAAATAGTAAATTTAAATTATATTCCAATATTAGATAACAGTAATGGAGTGAGATTTAATTATTTTTTTAAAAAACAATTCATAAGAAAAATTTTAAAAATAATTTACAGTACATTAAATGATCTTCAAAAATTAAATTGGATATAATGCTTAATTGTTCTATTTTCTTAACCCTTGTTATGTCCAAAACTTAAAAAGGATCATTTGGGTCATCTTGTATAATCTAAATATTCATTTTAAAATAAACTTGAATAATAGATAACCGTAATTGAGTGAGATATGACTATTTATTTTAAACACAATACATCAAAATATTTTTAAAAATCATTTAGGGTTAATCAAATTATATCTAAAAATTAAATCAGAACAATCGTTAACGATATTAGTTATTACGCGTTCTTAACTCTGGTTGTGTTCAAACCGTAAAAAACATCATTTGGCTATCTTGTATATGCGAAATAGTAAATTTAAATTATATTCGAATAAAAGATAAAAGTAATAGAGTGAGATATAAATATTTTTTTAAAAAACAATTCATAAGAAAAATTTTAAAAATAATTTACAGTACATTAAATGAACTTCAAAAATTAAATTGGAGTCAAATCGGACAATGCTATAATGATTAATTGTTCTATTTTCTTAACCCTTGTTATGTCCAAAACTTAAAAAGGATCATTTAAGTCATCTTGTATAACCTAAATATTTATTTTAAAATAAATTTGAATAATAGATAACGGTAATTGTATGAGATATGACTATTTTTTTTAAACACAATACATCAAAATATTTTTAAAAATCATTTAGGGTTAATCAAATTATATCTAAAAATTAAATCAGAACAATCGTTAACGCTATTAGTTATTACATTTTCTTAACTCTGGTAGTGTTCAAACCATAAAAAACATCATTTGGCTATCTTGTATATGCCAAATAGTAAATTTAAATTATATTCGAATAAAAGATAACAGTAATAAAGTGAGATATAAATATTTTTTTAAAAAACAATTCATAAGAAACATTTTAAAAATAATTTACAGTACATTAAATGAAATTCAAAAATTAAATTGGAATCAAATCGGACAATGCTATAATGATTAATTGTTCTATTTTCTTAACTCTGGTTATGTCCAAAACTTAAAAAGGATCATTTGGGTCATCTTGTATAACCTAAATATTAATTTTAAAATAAATTTGAATAATAGA
The DNA here is from genome assembly GCF_022605725.1 of Anthonomus grandis grandis. NCBI lineage: Eukaryota > Metazoa > Arthropoda > Insecta > Coleoptera > Curculionidae > Anthonomus > Anthonomus grandis. The sequence goes on along the minus strand of NW_026088452.1, from coordinate 260,140 downwards.
TAACCGTAATTGAGTGAGATATGACTATTTTTTTTAAATACAATTCATCAAAATATTTTTAAAAATCATTTAGGTTAATCAAATTATATCTAAAAATTAAATAGGAACAATCGTTACCGCTATTAGTTATTACGCGTTCTTAACTCTAGTTGTGTTCAAACCGTAAAACACATCATTTCGATATCTTGTATATGCGAATTAGTAAATTTAAATTATATTCCAATAATAGATAACAGTAATGGAGTGAGATTTAATTATTTTTTTAATAAACAATTCATAAGAAAAATTTTAAAAATAATTTACAGTACATTAAATGATCTTCAAAACGTTAAATTGGATATAATGATTAATTGTTCTATTTTCTTAACCCTTGTTATGTCCAAAACTTAAAAAAGATCATTTGGGTCATCTTGTATATCCTAAATATTAATTTTAAAATAAATTTGTATAATAGATAACCGTAATTGAGTGAGATATGACTATTTTTTTTAAACACAATACATCAAAATTATTTTAAAAATCATTTAGGGTTAATCAAATTTTATCTAAAAATTAAATCGGAACAATCGTTAACGCTATTAGTTATTACATTTTCTTAACTCTGGTTGTGTTCAAACCGTAAAAAACAACATTTGGCTATCTTGTATATGCGAAATAGTAAATTTAAATTATATTCGAATAATAGATAACAGTAATGGAGTGAGATTGAATTATTTTTTTAAAAAACAATTCATAAGAAAAATTTTAAAAATAATTTACAGTACATTAAATGATCTTCAAAAATTAAATTGGAGTCAAATCGGACAATGTTATAATGCTTATTTGTTCTATTTTCTTAACCCTTGTTATGTCCAAAACTTAAAAAGGATCATTTGGGTCATCTTGTATAACCTAAATATTCATTTTAAAATAAATTTGAATAATAGATAACCGTAATTGAGTGAGATATGACTATTTATTTTAAACACAATACATCAAAATATGTTTAAAAATCATTTAGGGTTAATCAAATTATATCTAAAAATTAAATCAGAACAATCGTTAACGATATTAGTTATTACGCGTTCTTAACTCTGGTTGTGTTCAAACCGTAAAAAACATCATTTGGCTATCTTGTATAAGCGAAATAGTAAATTTAAATTAGATTCTAATAATAGATAACAGTAATGGAGTGAGATTTAATTATTTTTTTAAAAAACAATCATAAGAAAAATTTTAAAAATAATTTACAGTACATTAAATGAACTTTAAAAATCAAACTGAAGTCAAATCGGACAATGCTATAATGATTAATTGTTCTATTTTCTTAACCCTTGTTATGTCCAAAACTTAAAAACGATCATTTGGGTCATCTTGTATAACCTAAATATTAATTTTAAAATAAATTTGAATAATAGATAACCCTAATTGAGTGAGATATGACTATTTTTTTTAAACACAATACATCAAAATATTTTTAAAAATCATTTAGGGTTAATCAAATACCATCTAAAAATGAAATCGGAACAATCGTTACCGCTATTAGTTATTACATTTTCTTAACTCTGGTTGTGTTCAAACCATAAAAAACATCATTTGGCTATCTTGTATATGCGAAATAGTAAATTTAAATTATATTCGAATAATAGATAACAGTAATGGAGTGAGATTGAATTATTTTTTTAAAAAACAATTCATAAGAAAAATTTTAAAAATAATTTACAGTACATTAAATGATCTTCAAAAATTAAATTGGAGTCAAATCGGACAATGTTATAATGCTTAATTGTTCTATTTTCTTAACCCTTGTTATGTCCAAAACTTAAAAACGATCATTTGGGTCATCTTGTATAACCCAAATATTAATTTTAAAATAAATTTGAATAATAGATAACATATTGAGTGAGATATGACTATTTTTTTAAACACAATACATCAAAATATTTTTAAAAATCATTTAGAATTAATCAAATTATATCTAAAAATTAAATCGGAACAATCGTTAACGCTATTAGTTATTACATTTTCTTAACTCTGGTTGTGTTCAAACCGTAAAAAACATCATTTGGATATCTTGTATATGCGAAATAGTATATTTAAATTATATTCGAATAATAGATAACAGTAATGGAGTGATATTTAATAATTTTTTTAAAAATGCGATAATGATTAATTGTTCAATTATCTTAACCCTTGTTATGTCCAAAACTTAAAAACGATCATTTGGGTCATCTTGTATAACCTAAATATTAATTTTAAAATAAATTTGAATAATAGATAACCCTAATTGAGTGAGATATGACTATTTTTTTTAAACACAATACATCAAAATATTTTTAAAAATCATTTAGGGTTAATCAAATTATATCTAAAAATGAAATCGGAACAATCGTTACCGCTATTAGTTATTACATTTTCTTAACTCTGGTTGTGTTCAAACCATAAAAAACATTATTTGGCTATCTTGTATATGCGAAATAGTAAATTTAAATTATATTCGAATAATAGATAACAGTAATAAAGTGAGATATAAATATTTTTTTAAAAAACAATTCATAAGAAAAATTTTTAAAATAATTTACAGTACATTAAATGAACTTCAAAAATTAAATTGGAGTCAAATCGGACAATGCTATAATGATTAATTGTTCTATTTTCTTAACCCTTGTTATGTCCAAAACTTAAAAAAGATCATTTGGGTCATCTTGTATAACCTAAATATTCATTTTAAAATAAATTTGAATAATAGATAACCGTAATTGAGTGAGATATGACTATTTATTTTAAACACAATACATCAAAATATTTTTAAAAATCATTTAGGGTTAATCAAATTATATCTAAAAATTAAATCAGAACAATCGTTAACGATATTAGTTATTACGCGTTCTTAACTCTGGTTGTGTTCAAACCGTAAAAAACATCATTTGGCTATCTTGTATATGCGAAATTGTAAATTTAAATTAGATTCTAATAATAGATAACAGTAATGGAGTGAGATTTAATTATTTTTTTAGAAAACAATTCATAAGAAAATTTTTAAAAATAATTTACAGTACATTAAATGAACTTCAAAAATTAAATTGGAATCAAATCGGACAATGCTGTAATGATTAATTGTTCTATTTTCTTAACCCTTGTTATATCCAAAACTTAAAAACGATCATTTGGGTCATCTTGTATAACCTAAATATTAATTTTAAAATAAATTTGAATAATAGATAACCCTAATTAAGTGAGATATGACTATTTTTTTTAAACACAATACATCAAAATATTTTTAAAAATCATTTAGGGTTAATCAAATTATATCTAAAAATGAAATCGGAACAATCGTTACGGCTATTAGTTATTACATTTTCTTAACTCTGGTTGTGTTCAAACCATAAAAAACATCATTTGGCTATCTTGTATATGCGAAAAAGTAAATTCGAATAATTGATAACAGTAATAGAGTGAGATATAATTATTTTTTTAAAAAACAATTCGTAAGAAAAATTTTAAAAATAATTTACAGTACATTAAATGAACTTCAAAAATTAAATTGGAATCAAATCGGACAATGCTGTAATGATAAATTGTTCTATTTTCTTAACCCTGGTTATGTCCAAAACTTAAAAAAGATCATTTGGGTCATCTTGTATAACTTAAATATTATTTTTAAAATAAATTTGAATAATAGATAACCGTAGTTGAGTGAGATGTGACTTTTTTTTTAAACATAATACATCAAAATATTTTTAAAAATCATTTAGGGTTAATCAAATTATATCTAAAAATTAAATAGGAACAATCGTTAACCCTATTAGTTATTACATTTTCGTAACTCTGGTTGTGTTCAAACCATAAAAAACATTATTTGGCTATCTTGTATATGCGAAATAGTAAATTTAAATTATATTCGAATAAAAGATAACAGTAATAGAGAAAGATATAAATATTTTTTTAAAAAACAATTCATAAGAAACATTTTAAAAATAATTTACAGTACATTAAATGAACTTCAAAAATTAAATTGGAGTCAAATCGGACAATGCTATAATGATTAATTGTTCTATTTTTTTAACTCTGGTTATGTCCAAAACTTAAAAAGGATCATTTGGGTCATCTTGTATAACCTAAATATTCATTTTAAAATAAATTTGAATAATAGATAACCGTAATTGAGTGAGATATGACTATTTATTTTAAACACAATACATCAAAATATTTTTAAAAATCATTTAGGGTTAATCAAATTATATTTAAAAATTAAATCGGAACAATCGTTAACGCTATTAGTTATTACATTTTCTTAACTCTGGTAGTGTTCAAACCATAAAAAACATCATTTGGCTATCTTGTATATGCCAAATAGTAAATTCAAATTATATTCGAATAAAAGATAACAGTAATAAAGTGAGATATAAATATTTTTTTAAAAAACAATTCATATGAAACATTTTAAAAATAATTTATGGTACATTAAATGAACTTCAAAAATTAAATTGGAGTCAAATCGGACAATGCTATAATGATTAATTGTTCTATTTTCTTAACTCTGGTTATGTCCAAAACTTAAAAAGGATCATTTGGGTCATCTTGTATAACCTAAATATTCATAATAAAATAAATTTGAATAATAGATAACCGTAATTGTGTGAGATATCACTACTTTTTTTAACACAATACATCAAAATATTTTTAAAAATCATTGAGGGTTAATCAAATTATATCTAAAAATTGAATTAAAATTAAATCGAAACAATCGCCAGCGCTATTAGTTATTATATTTTCTTAACTCTGGTTGTGTTCAAACCGTAAAAAACATCATTTGGCTATCTCGTATATGCGAATTAGAAAATTTAAATTATATTCGGATTATAGAAATCAGTAATAGAGTGAGATATAATTGTGTTTTTAGAAAACAATTCATAAGAAAAATTTTAAAAATAAATTACACTACATTAGATGATCTTCAAAAATTAAATTGGAGTCAAATCGGACAATGCTATAATGATTAATTGATCTATTTTCATAACCCTTGTTATGTCCAAAACTTAAAAAGGATCATTTGGGTCATCTTGTATAACCTAAATATTCATTTTAAAATAAATTTGAATAATAGATAACCGTAATTGAGGGAGATATGACTATTTATTTTAAACACAATACATCAAAATATTTTTAAAAATCATTGAGGGTTAATCAAATTATATCTAAAAATTGAATTAAAATTAAATCGAAACAATCGCCAGCGCTATTAGTTATTATATTTTCTTAACTCTGGTTGTGTTCAAACCGTAAAAAACATCATTTGGCTATCTCGTATATGCGAATTAGAAAATTTAAATTATATTCGGATAATAGAAATCAGTAATAGAGTGAGATATAATTGTGTTTTTAAAAAACAATTCATAAGAAAAATTTTAAAAATAATTTACACTACATTAAATGATCTTCAAAAATTAAATTGGAGTCAAATCGGACAATGCTATAATGATTAATTGTTCTATTTTCATAACCCTTGTTATGTCCAAAACTTAAAAAGGATCATTTGGGTCATCTTGTATAACCTAAATATTCATTTTAAAATAAATTTGAATAATAGATAACCGTAATTGAGGGAGATATGACTATTTATTTTAAACACAATACATCAAAATATTTTTAAAAATCATTTAGAATTAATCCAATTATATCTAAAAATTAAATAGGAACAATCGTTAATGCTATTAGTTATTACATTTTCTTAACTCTGGTTGTGTTCAAACCATAAAAAACATTATTTGGCTATCTTGTATATGCGAAATAGTAAATTTAAATTATATTCGAATAATAGATAACAGTAATGGAGTGAGATTTAATAATTTTTTTAAAAATGCTATAATGATTAATTGTTCTATTTTCTTAACCCTTGTTATGTCCAAAACTTAAAAACGTTCATTTGGGTCATCTTGTATAACCTAAATATTAATTTTAAAATAAATTTGAATAATAGATAACCCTAATTGAGTGAGATATGACTATTTTTTTTAAACACAATACATCAAAATATTTTTAAAAATCATTTAGGGTTAATCAAATTATATCTAAAAATTAAATCGGAACAATCGTTACCGCTATTAGTTATTACATTTTCTTAACTCTGGTTGTGTTCAAACCATAAAAAACATTATTTGGCTATCTTGTATATGCGAAATAGTAAATTTAAATTATATTCGAATAAAAGATAAAAGTAATAGAGTGAGATATAAATATTTTTTTAAAAAACAATTCATAAGAAACATTTTAAAAATAATTTACAGTACATTAAATGAAATTAAAAAATTAAATTGGAATCAAATCGGACAATGCTATAATGATTAATTGTTCTATTTTCTTAACCCTTGTTATGTCCAAAACTTAAAAAAGATCATTTGGTTCATCTTGTATAACCTAAATATTCATTTTAAAATAGATTTGAATAATAGATAACCGTAATTGAGTGAGATATGACTATTTATTTTAAACACAATACATCAAAATATTTTTAAAAATCATTTAGGGTTAATCAAATTATATCTAAAAATTAAATCAGAACAATCGTTAACGATATTAGTTATTACGCGTTCTTAACTCTGGTTGTGTTCAAACCGTAAAAAACATCATTTGGCTATCTTGTATATGCGAAATAGTAAATTTAAATTAGATTCTAATAATAGATAACAGTAATGGAGTGAGATTTAATTATTTTTTTAAAAAACAATTCATAAGAAAAATTTTAAAAATAATTTACAGTACATTAAATGAACTTCAAAAATTAAATTGGAGTCAAATCGGACAATGCTATAATGATTAATTGTTCTATTTTCTTAACCCTTGTTATGTCCAAAACTTAAAAAGAATCATTTAAGTCATCTTGTATAACCTAAATATTCATTTTAAAATAAATTTGAATAATAGATAACCGTAATTGTGTGAGATATGACTATTTTTTTTAAACACAATACATCAAAATATTTTTAAAAATCATTTAGGGTTAATCAAATTATATCTAAAAATTAAATCGGAACAATCGTTAACGCTATTAGTTATTACATTTTCTTAACTCTGGTAGTGTTCAAACCATAAAAAACATCATTTGGCTATCTTGTATATGCCAAATAGTAAATTCAAATTATATTCGAATAAAAGATAACAGTAATAAAGTGAGATATAAATATTTTTTTAAAAAACAATTCATAAGAAACATTTTAAAAATAATTTACAGTACATTAAATGAACTTCAAAAATTAAATTGGAGTCAAATCGGACAATGCTATAATGATTAATTGTTCTATTTTCTTAACCCTTGTTATGTCCAAAACTTAAAAAGGATCATTTAAGTCATCTTGTATAACCTAAATATTCATTTTAAAATAAATTTGAATAATAGATAACCGTAATTAAGGGAGATATGACTATTTATTTTAAACACAATACATCAAAATATTTTTAAAAATCATTTAGAATTTATCAAATTATATCTAAAAATTAAATAGGAACAATCGTTAATGCTATTAGTTATTACATTTTCTTAACTCTGGTTGTGTTCAAACCATAAAAAACATTATTTGGCTATCTTGTATATGCGAAATAGTAAATTTAAATTATATTCGAATAAAAGATAAAAGTAATAAAGTGAGATATAAATATTTTTTTAAAAAACAATTCATAAGAAACATTTTAAAAATAATTTACAGTACATTAAATGAAATTAAAAAATTAAATTGGAATCAAATCGGACAATGCTATAATGATTAATTGTTCTATTTTCTTAACCCTTGTTATGTCCAAAACTTAAAAAAGATCATTTGGTTCATCTTGTATAACCTAAATATTCATTTTAAAATAAATTTGAATAATAGATAACCGTAATTGAGTGAGATATGACTATTTATTTTAAACACAATACATCAAAATATTTTTAAAAATCATTTAGGGTTAATCAAATTATATCTAAAAATTAAATCAGAACAATCGTTAACGATATTAGTTATTACGCGTTCTTAACTCTGGTTGTGTTCAAACCGTAAAAAACATCATTTGGCTATCTTGTATATGCGAAATAGTAAATTTAAATTAGATTCTAATAATAGATAACAGTAATGGAGTGAGATTTAATTATTTTTTTAGAAAACAATTCATAAGAAAATTTTTAAAAATAATTTACAGTACATTAAATGAACTTCAAAAATTAAATTGGAGTCAAATCGGACAATGCTATAATGATTAATTGTTCTATTTTCATAACCCATGTTATGTCCAAAACTTAAAAAGGATCATTTGGGTCATCTTGTATAACCTAAATATTCATTTTAAAATAAATTTGAATAATAGATAACCGTAATTGAGGGAGATATGACTATTTATTTTAAACACAATACATCAAAATATTTTTAAAAATCATTTAAAATTAATCAAATTATATCTAAAAATTAAATAGGAACAATCGTTAATGCTATTAGTTATTACATTTTCTTAACTCTGGTTGTGTTCAAACCGTAAAAAATATCATTTGGCTATCTTGTATATGCGAAATAGTAAATTTAAATTATATTCGAATAATAGATAACAGTAATGGATTGAGATTTAATAATTTTTTTAAAAATGCTATAATGATTAATTGTTCTATTTTCTTAACCCTTGTTATGTCCAAAACTTAAAAACGATCATTTGGGTCATCTTGTATAACCTAAATATTAATTTTAAAATAAATTTGAATTATAGATAACCCTAATTGAGTGAGATATGACTATTTTTTTTAAACACAATACATCAAAATATTTTTAAAAATCATTTAGGGTTAAACAAATTATATCTAAAAATTAAATCGGAACAATCGTTACCGCTATTAGTTATTACATTTTCTTAACTCTGGTTGTGTTCAAACCATAAAAAACATTATTTGGCTATCTTGTATATGCGAAATAGTAAATTTAAATTATATTCGAATAAAAGATAAAAGTAATAGAGTGAGATATAAATATTTTTTTAAAAAACAATTCATAAGAAACATTTTAAAAATAATTTACAGTACATTAAATGAAATTAAAAAATTAAATTGGAATCAAATCGGACAATGCTATAATGATTAATTGTTCTATTTTCTTAACCCTTGTTATGTCCAAAACTTAAAAAAGATCATTTGGTTCATCTTGTATAACCTAAATATTCATTTTAAAATAAATTTGAATAATAGATAACCGTAATTAAGTGAGATATGACTATTTATTTTAAACACAATACATCAAAATATTTTTAAAAATCATTTAGGGTTAATCAAATTATATCTAAAAATTAAATCAGAACAATCGTTAACGATATTAGTTATTACGCGTTCTTAACTCTGGTTGTGTTCAAACCGTAAAAAACATCATTTGGCTATCTTGTATATGCGAAATAGTAAATTTAAATTAGATTCTAATAATAGATAACAGTAATGGAGTCAGATTTAATTATTTTTTTTGAAAACAATTCATAAGAAAATTTTTAAAAATAATTTACAGTCCATTAAATGAACTTCAAAAATTAAATTGGAATCAAATCGGACAATGCTGTAATGATTAATTGTTCTATTTTCTTAACCCTTGTTATGTCCAAAACTTAAAAAGGATCATTTGGGTCATCTTGTATAACCTAAATATTCATTTTAAAATAAATTTGAATAATAGATAACCGTAATTGAGGGAGATATGACTATTTATTTTAAACACAATACATCAAAATATTTTTAAAAATCATTTAGAATTAATCAAATTATATCTAGAAATTAAATAGGAACAATCGTTAACGCTATTAGTTATTACATTTTCTTAACTCTGGTTGTGTTCAAACCGTAAAAAATATCATTTGGCTATCTTAACTCTGGTTGTGTTCAAACCGTAAAAAACATCATTTGGCCATCTTGTATATGCGACATAGTAAATTTAAATTATATTCCAATAATAGATAACAGTAATGGAGTCAGATTTAATTATTTTTTTTGAAAACAATTCATAAGAAAAATTTTAAAAATAATTTACAGTCCATTAAATGAACTTCAAAAATTAAATTGGAATCAAATCGGACAATGCTGTAATGATTAATTGTTCTATTTTCTTAACCCTTGTTATGTCCAAAACTTAAAAAGGATCATTTGGGTCATCTTGTATAACCTAAATATTCATTTTAAAATAAATTTGAATAATAGATAACCGTAATTGAGGGAGATATGACTATTTATTTTAAACACAATACATCAAAATATTTTTAAAAATCATTTAGGGTTAATCAAATTATATCTAAAAATTAAATCAGAACAATCGTTAACGATATTAGTTATTACGCGTTCTTAACTCTGGTTGTGTTCAAACCGTAAAAAACATCATTTGGCTATCTTGTATATGCGAAATAGTAAATTTAAATTAGATTCTAATAATAGATAACAGTAATGGAGTCAGATTTAATTATTTTTTTTGAAAACAATTCATAAGAAAAATTTTAAAAATAATTTACAGTACATTAAATGATCTTCAAAAATTAAATGGCAGTCAAATCGGACAATGCTATAATGATTAATTGTTCTATTTTCTTAACTCTGGTTATGTCCAAAACTTAAAAAGGATCATTTGGGTCATCTTGTATAACCTAAATATTAATTTTAAAATAAATTTTAATAATAGATGACTGTAATTGACTAAAATATGACTATTTTTTTAAAATACAAAACATAAAACTATTTTTAAAAATCATTTAGGGTTAATCAAATTATATCTAAAAATTAAATCGAAGCAATCGCCAACGCTATTAGTTATTATATTTTCTTAACTCTGGTTGTGTTCAAACCGTAAAAAACATCATTTGGCCATCTTGTATATGCGACATAGTAAATTTAAATTATATTCCAATAATAGATAACAGTAATGGAGTGAGATTTAATTATTTTTTTAAAAAACAATTCATAAGAAAAATTTTAAAAATAATTTACAGTACATTAAATGAACTTCAAAAATTAAATTGGAATCAAATCGGACAATGCTGTAATGATTAATTGTTCTATTTTCTTAACCCTTGTTATGTCCAAAACTTAAAAAGGATCATTTGGGTCATCTTGTATAACCTAAATATTCATTTTAAAATAAATTTGAATAATAGATAACCGTAATTGAGTGAGATATGACTATTTTTTTTAAATACAATACATCAAAATATTTTTAAAAATCATTTAGAATTAATCAAATTATATCTAAAAATTAAACAGGAACAATCGTTAACGCTATTAGTTATTACATTTTCTTAGCTCTGGTTGTGTTCAAACCGTAAAAAATATCATTTGGCTATCTTGTATATGCGAAATACTAAATTTAAATTATATTCGAATAATAGATAACAGTAATGGAGTGAGATTTAATTATTTTTCTAGAAAACAATTCATAAGAAAATTTTTAAAAATAATTTACAGTACATTAAATGAACTTCAAAAATTAAATTGGAATCAAATCGGACAATGCTGTAATGATTAATTGTTCTATTTTCTTAACCCTTGTTATGTCCAAAACTTAAAAAGGATCATTTGGGTCATCTTGTATAACCTAAATATTCATTTTAAAATAAATTTGAATAATAGATAACCGTAATTGAGGGAGATATGACTATTTATTTTAAACACAATACATCAAAATATTTTTAAAAATCATTTAGAATTAATCAAATTATATCTTAAAATTAAATAGGAACAATCGTTAACGCTATTAGTTATTACATTTTCTTAACTCTGGTTGTGTTCAAACCGTAAAAAATATCATTTGGCTATCTTGTATATGCGAAATAGTAAATTTAAATTATATTCGATTAATAGGTAACAGTAATGGAGTGAGATTTAATAATTTTTTTAAAAATGCTATAATGATTAATTGTTCTATTTTCTTAACCCTTGTTATGTCCAAAACTTAAAAAGGATCATTTGGGTCATTTTGTATAACCTAAATATTCATTTTAAAATAAATTTGAATAATAGATAACCGTAATTGAGTGAGATATGACTATTTTTTTTAAACACAATACATCAAAATATTTTTAAAAATCATTTAGGGTTAATCAAATTATATCTAAAAATTAAATCGGAACAATCGTTACCGCTATTAGTTATTACATTTTCTTAACTCTGGTTGTGTTCAAACCATAAAAAACATTATTTGGCTATCTTGTATATGCGAAATAGTAAATTTAAATTATATTCGAATAAAAGATAAAAGTAATAGAGTGAGATATAAATATTTTTTTAAAAAACAATTCATAAGAAACATTTTAAAAATAATTTACAGTACATTAAATGAAATTCAAAAATTAAATTGGAATCAAATCGGACAATGCTATAATGATTAATTGTTCTATTTTCTTAACCCTTGTTATGTCCAAAACTTAAAAAAGATCATTTGGGTCATCTTGTATAACCTAAATATTCATTTTAAAATAAATTTGAATAATAGATAACCGTAATTGAGTGAGATATGACTATTTATTTTAAACACAATACATCAAAATATTTTTAAAAATCATTTAGAATTAATCAAATTATACCTAAAAATTAAATAGGAACAATCGTTAACGCTATTAGTTATTACATTTTCTTAACTCTGGTTGTGTTCAAATCGTAAAAAACATCATTTGGCTATCTTGTATATGCGAAATAGTAAATTTAAATTATATTCGAAGATTAGATAACAGTAATGAGTGAGACATAATTATTTTTTTAAAAAACAATTCATAAGAAAAATTTTGAAAATAATTTACAGTACATCAAATAAACTTTAAAAATGAAACTGAAGTCAAATCGGACAATGCTATAATGATTAATTGTTCTATTTTCTTAACCCTTGTTATGTCCAAAACTTAAAAACGATCATTTGGGTCATCTTGTATAACTTAAATATTAATTTTAAAATAAATTTGAATAATAGATGACCGTAATTGAGTGAGATATGACTATTTTTTTTAAACACAATACATCAAAATATTTTTAGAAATCATTTAGGGTTAATCAAATTATATCTAAAAATTAAATCGGAACAATCGTTACGGCTATTAGTTATTTTTATTTTCTTAACTCTGGTTGTGTTCAAACCATAAAAAATATCATTTGGCTATCTTGTATATGCGAAAAAGTAACTTTAAATTATATTCGAATAATAGATAACAGTAATAGAGTGAGATATAATTATTTTTTTTAAAAACAATTCGTAAGAAAAATTTTAAAAATAATTTACAGTACATTAAATGAACTTCAAAAATTAAATTGGAATCAAATCGGACAATGCTGTAATGATAAATTGTTCTATTTTCTTAACCCTGGTTATGTCCAAAACTTAAAAAAGATCATTTGGGTCATCTTGTATAACTTAAATATTATTTTTAAAATAAATTTGAATAATAGATAACCGTAGTTGAGTGAGATGTGACTTTTTTTTTAAACATAATACATCAAAATATTTTTAAAAATCATTTAGGGTTAATCAAATTATATCTAAAAATTAAATCGGAACAATCGTTACCGCTATTAGTTATTACATTTTCTTAACTCTGGTTGTGTTCAAACCATAAAAAACATTATTTGGCTATCTTGTATATGCGAAATAGTGAATTTAAATTATATTCGAATAAAAGATAACAGTAATAGAGGAAGATATATATATTTTTTTTTTAAAAAACAATTCATAAGAAACATTTTAAAAATAATTTACAGTACATTAAATGAACTTCAAAAATTAAATTGGAGTCAAATCGGACAATGCTATAATGATTAATTGTTCTATTTTCTTAACCCTTGTTATGTCCAAAACTTAAAAAAGATCATTTGGGTCATCTTGTATAACCTAAATATTCATTTTAAAATAAATTTGAATAATAGATAACCGTAATTGAGTGAGATATGACTATTTATTTTAAACACAATACATCAAAATATTTTTAAAAATCATTTAGAATTAATCAAATTATACCTAAAAATTAAATAGGAACAATCGTTAACGCTATTAGTTATGACATTTTCTTAACTCTGGTTGTGTTCAAATCGTAAAAAACATCATTTGGCTATCTTGTATATGCGAAATAGTAAATTTAAATTATATTCGAAGATTAGATAACAGTAATGAGTGAGACATAATTATTTTTTTAAAAAACAATTCATAAGAAAAATTTTGAAAATAATTTACAGTACATCAAATAAACTTTAAAAATGAAACTGAAGTCAAATCGGACAATGCTATAATGATTAATTGTTCTATTTTCTTAACCCTTGTTATGTCCAAAACTTAAAAACGATCATTTGGGTCATCTTGTATAACTTAAATATTAATTTTAAAATAAATTTGAATAATAGATGACCGTAATTGAGTGAGATATGACTATTTTTTTTAAACACAATACATCAAAATATTTTTAGAAATCATTTAGGGTTAATCAAATTATATCTAAAAATTAAATCGGAACAATCGTTACGGCTATTAGTTATTTTTATTTTCTTAACTCTGGTTGTGTTCAAACCATAAAAAATATCATTTGGCTATCTTGTATATGCGAAAAAGTAACTTTAAATTATATTCGAATAATAGATAACAGTAATAGAGTGAGATATAATTATTTTTTTAAAAAACAATTCGTAAGAAAAATTTTAAAAATAATTTACAGTACATTAAATGAACTTCAAAAATTAAATTGGAATCAAATCGGACAATGCTGTAATGATAAATTGTTCTATTTTCTTAACCCTGGTTATGTCCAAAACTTAAAAAAGATCATTTGGGTCATCTTGTATAACTTAAATATTATTTTTAAAATAAATTTGAATAATAGATAACCGTAGTTGAGTGAGATGTGACTTTTTTTTTAAACATAATACATCAAAATATTTTTAAAAATCATTTAGGGTTAATCAAATTATATCTAAAAATTAAATCGGAACAATCGTTACCGCTATTAGTTATTACATTTTCTTAACTCTGGTTGTGTTCAAACCATAAAAAACATTATTTGGCTATCTTGTATATGCGAAATAGTGAATTTAAATTATATTCGAATAAAAGATAACAGTAATAGAGAAAGATATAAATATTTTTTTAAAAAACAATTCATAAGAAACATTTTAAAAATAATTTACAGTACATTAAATGAACTTCAAAAATTAAATTGGAGTCAAATCGGACAATGCTATAATGATTAATTGTTCTATTTTCTTAACTCTGGTTATGTCCAAAACTTAAAAAGGATCATTTGGGCCATCTTGTATAACCTAAATATTCATTTTAAAATAAATTTGAATAATAGATAACCGTAATTGAGTGAGATATGACTATTTATTTTAAACACAATACATCAAAATATTTTTAAAAATCATTTAGAATTAATCAAATTATATCTAAAAATTAAATAGGAACAATCGTTAACGCTATTAGTTATTACATTTTCTTAACTCTGGTAGTGTTCAAACCATAAAAAACATCATTTGGCTATCTTGTATATGCCAAATAGTAAATTTAAATTATATTCGAATAAAAGATAACAGTAATAAAGTGAGATATAAATATTTTTTTAAAAAACAATTCATAAGAAAAATTTTAAAAATAATTTACAGTACATTAAATGAACTTCAAAAATTAAATTGGAGTCAAATCGGACAATGCTATAATGATAAATTGTTCTATTTTCTTAACCCTGGTTATGTCCAAAACTTAAAAAAGATCATTTGGGTCATCTTGTATAACTTAAATATTATTTTTAAAATAAATTTGAATAATAGATAACCGTAGTTGAGTGAGATGTGACTTTTTTTTTAAACATAATACATCAAAATATTTTTAAAAATCATTTAGGGTTAATCAAATTATATCTAAAAATTAAATCGGAACAATCGTTACCGCTATTAGTTATTACATTTTCTTAACTCTGGTTGTGTTCAAACCATAAAAAACATTATTTGGCTATCTTGTATATGCGAAATACTAAATTTAAATTAGATTCTAATAATAGATAACAGTAATGGAGTGAGATTTAATTATTTTTTTAAAAAACAATTCATAAGAAAAATTTTAAAAATAATTTACAGTACATTAAATGAACTTCAAAAATTAAATTGGAGTCAAGTCGGACAATGCTATAATGATTAATTGTTCTATTTTCTTAACCCTTGTTATGTCCAAAACCTAAAAAGGATCATTTAAGTCATCTTGTATAACCTAAATATTCATTTTAAAATAAATTTGAATAATAGATAACCGTAATTGTGTGAGATATGACTATTTTTTTTAAACACAATACATCAAAATATTTTTAAAAATCATTTAGGGTTAATCAAATTATATCTAAAAATTAAATCGGAACAATCGTTAACGCCATTAGTTATTACATTTTCTTAACTCTGGTAGTGTTCAAACCATAAAAAACATCATTTGGCTATCTTGTATATGCCAAATAGTAAATTTAAATTATATTCGAATAAAAGATAACAGTAATAAAGTGAGATATAAATATTTTTTTAAAAAACAATTCATAAGAAAAATTTTAAAAATAATTTACAGTACATTAAATGAACTTCAAAAATTAAATTGGAGTCAAATCGGACAATGCTATAATGATTAATTGTTCTATTTTCTCAACTCTGGTTATGTCCAAAACTTAAAAAGGATCATTTGGGCCATCTTGTATAAAAATCATTTAGGGTTAATCAAATTATATCTAAAAATTGAATTAAAATTAAATCGAAGCAATCGCCAACGCTATTAGTTATTATATTTTCTTAACTCTGGTTGTGTTCAAACGGTAAAAAACATTATTTGGATCTCTTGTATATGCGAAATACTAAATTTAAATTAGATTCTAATAATAGATAACAGTAATGGAGTGAGATTTAATTATTTTTTTAGAAAACAATTCATAAGAAAAATTTTAAAAATAATTTACAGTACATTAAATGATCTTCAAAAATTAAATTTGAGTCAAATCGGACAATGCTATAATGATTAATTGTTCAATTTTCTTAACCCTTGTTATGTCCAAAACTTAAAAAGGATCATTTGGGTCATCTTGTATAACCTAAATATTCATTTTAAAATAAATTTGAATAATAGATAACCGTAATTGGGGGAGATATGACTATTTATTTTAAACACAATACATCAAAATATTTTTAAAAATCATTTAGAATTAATCAAATTATATCTAAAAATTAAATAGGAACAATCGTTAACGCTATTAGTTATTACATTTTCTTAACTCTGGTTGTGTTCAAACCGTAAAAAATATCATTTGGCTATCTTGTATATGCGAAATAGTAAATTTAAATTATATTCGAATAATAGATAACAGTAATGGAGTGAGATTTAATAATTTTTTTAAAAATGCTATAATGATTAATTGTTCTATTTTCTTAACCCTTGTTATGTCCAAAACTTAAAAACGATCATTTGGGTCATCTTGTATAACCTAAATATAAATTTTAAAATAAATTTGAATAATAGATAACCCTAATTGAGTGAGATATGACTATTTTTTTTAAACACAATACATCAAAATATTTTTTAAAATCATTTAGGGTTAATCAAATTATATCTAAAAATTAAATCGGAACAATCGTTACGGCTATTAGTTATTACATTTTCTTAACTCTGGTTGTGTTCAAATTATAAAAAACATTATTTGGCTATCTTGTATATGCGAAATAGTAAATTTAAATTATATTCGGATAAAAGATAAAAGTAATAGAGTGAGATATAAATATTTTTTTAAAAAACAATTCATAAGAAACATTTTAAAAATAATTTACAGTACATTAAATGAAATTCAAAAAATAAATTGGAATCAAATCGGACAATGCTATAATGATTAATTGTTCTATTTTCTTAACCCTTGTTATGTCCAAAACTTAAAAAAGATCATTTGGGTCATCTTGTATAACCTAAATATTCATTTTAAAATAAATTTGAATAATAGATAACCGTAATTGAGTGAGATATGACTATTTATTTTAAACACAATACATCAAAATATTTTTAAAAATCATTTAGGGTTAATCAAATTATATCTAAAAATTAAATCAGAACAATCGTTAACGATATTAGTTATTACGCGTTCTTAACTCTGGTTGTGTTCAAACCGTAAAAAACATCATTTGGCTATCTTGTATATGCGAAATACTAAATTTAAATTAGATTCTAATAATAGATAACAGTAATGGAGTGAGATTTAATTATTTTTTTAGAAAACAATTCATAAGAAAATTTTTAAAAATAATTTACAGTACATTAAATGAACTTCAAAAATTAAATTGGAGTCAAATCGGACAATGCTATAATGATTAATTGTTCTATTTTCTTAACTCTGGTTATGCCAAAACTTAAAAAGGATCATTTGGGTCATCTTGTATAACCTAAATATTCATAATAAAATAAATTTGAATAATAGATAACCGTAATTGTGTGAGATATCACTACTTTTTTTAACACAATACATCAAAATATTTTTAAAAATCATTTAGGGTTAATCAAATTATATCTAAAAATTAAATTAAAATTAAATCGAAACAATCGCCAGCGCTATTAGTTATTATATTTTCTTAACTCTGGTTGTGTTAAAAACCATAAAAAACATCATTTGGCTATCTCGTATATGCGAATTAGAAAATTTAAATTATATTCGGATAATAGATAACAGTAATAGAGTGAGATATAATTATTTTTTTAAAAAACAATTCATAAGAAAAATTTTAAAAATAATTTACAGTACATTAAATGATCTTCAAAAATTAAATTTGAGTCAAATCGGACAATGCTATAATGATTAATTGTTCAATTTTCTTAACCCTTGTAATGTCCAAAACTTAAAAAGGATCATTTGGGTCATCTTGTATAACCTAAATATTCATTTTAAAATAAATTTGAATAATAGATAACCGTAATTGGGGGAGATATGACTATTTATTTTAAACACAATACATCAAAATATTTTTAAAAATCATTTAGAATTAATCAAATTATATCTAAAAATTAAATAGGAACAATCGTTAACGCTATTAGTTATTACATTTTCTTAACTCTGGTTGTGTTCAAACCGTAAAAAATATCATTTGGCTATCTTGTATATGCGAAATAGTAAATTTAAATTATATTCGAATAATAGATAACAGTAATGGAGTGAGATTTAATAATTTTTTAAAAAATGCTATAATGATTAATTGTTCTATTTTCTTAACCCTTGTTATGTCCAAAACTTAAAAAAGATCATTTGGGTCATCTTGTATAACCTAAATATTCATTTTATAATAAATTTGAATAATAGATAACCGTAATTGAGTGAGATATGACTATTTATTTTAAACACAATACATCAAAATATTTTTTAAAATCATTTAGGGTTAATCAAATTAAATCAGAACAATCGTTAACGATATTAGTTATTACGCGTTCTTAACTCTGGTTGTGTTCAAACCGTAAAAAACATCATTTGGCTATCTTGTATATGCGAAATAGTAAATTTAAATTAGATTCTAATAATAGATAACAGTAATGGAGTGAGATTTAGTTATTTTTTTAAAAAACAATTCATAAGAAAATTTTTAAAAATAAATTACAGTACATTAAATGAACTTCAAAAGTTAAATTGGAATCAAATCGGACAATGCTATAATGATTAATTGTTCTATTTTCTTAACCCTTGTTATGTCCAAAACTTAAAAACGATCATTTGGGTCATCTTGTATAACCTAAATATTAATTTTAAAATTAATTTGAATAATAGATGACCGTAATTGAGTGAGATATGACTATTTTTTTTAAACACAATACATCAAAATATTTTTAAAAATCATTTAGGGTTAATCAAATTATATCTAAAAATTAAATCGGCTATTAGTTATTACATTTTCTTAACTCTGGTTGTGTTCAAACCATAAAAAACATCATTTGGCTATCTTGTATATGCGAAAAAGTAAATTTAAATTATATTCGAATAATAGATAACAGTAATAGAGTGAGATATAATTATTTTTTTTAAAAACTATTCGTAAGAAAAATTTTAAAAATAATTTACAGTACATTAAATGAACTTCAAAAATTAAATTGGAATCAAATCGGACAATGCTGTAATGATAAATTGTTCTATTTTCTTAACCCTGGTTATGTCCAAAACTTAAAAAAGATCATTTGGGTCATCTTGCATAACTTAAATATTATTTTTAAAATAAATTTGAATAATAGATAACCCTAATTGAGTGAGATATCACTATTTTTTTTAAACACAATACATCAAAATATTTTTAAAAATCATTTAGGGTTAATCAAATTATATCTAAAAATTAAATCGGAACAATCGTTACGGCTATTAGTTATTACATTTTCTTAACTCTGGTTGTGTTCAAATTATAAAAAACATTATTTGGCTATCTTGTATATGCGAAATAGTAAATTTAAATTATATTCGGATAAAAGATAAAAGTAATAGAGTGAGATATAAATATTTTTTTAAAAAACAATTCATAAGAAACATTTTAAAAATAATTTACAGTACATTAAATGAAATTCAAAAATTAAATTGGAATCAAATCGGACAATGCTATAATGATTAATTGTTCTATTTTCTTAACCCTTGTTATGTCCAAAACTTAAAAAAGATCATTTGGGTCATCTTGTATAACCTAAATATTCATTTTAAAATAAATTTGAATAATAGATAACCGTAATTGAGTGAGATATGACTATTTATTTTAAACACAATACATCAAAATATTTTTAAAAATCATTTAGGGTTAATCAAATTATATCTAAAAATTAAATCAGAACAATCGTTAACGATATTAGTTATTACGCGTTCTTAACTCTGGTTGTGTTCAAACCGTAAAAAACATCATTTGGCTATCTTGTATATGCGAAATAGTAAATTTAAATTAGATTCTAATAATAGATAACAGTAATGGAGTGAGATTTAATTATTTTTTTAGAAAACAATTCATAAGAAAATTTTTAAAAATAATTTACAGTACATTAAATGAACTTCAAAAATTAAATTGGAATCAAATCGGACAATGCTGTAATGATTAATTGTTCTATTTTCTTAACCCTTGTTATGTCTAAAACTTAAAAACGATCATTTGGGTCATCTTGTATAACCTAAATATTAATTTTAAAATAAATTTGAATAATAGATAACCCTAATTGAGTCAGATATGACTATTTTTTTTAAACACAATATATCAAAATATTTTTAAAAATCATTTAGGGTTAATCAAATTATATCTAAAAATTAAATCGGAACAATCGTTACGGCTATTAGTTATTACATTTTCTTAACTCTGGTTGTGTTCAAACCATAAAAAATATCATTTGGCTATCTTGTATACGCGAAAAAGTAAATTTAAATTATATTCGAATAATAGATAACAGTAATAGAGTGAGATATAATTATATTTTTAAAAAACAATTCGTAAGAAAAATTTTAAAAATAATTTACAGTACATTAAATGAACTTCAAAAATTAAATTGGAATCAAATCGGACAATGCTGTAATGATAAATTGTTCTATTTTCTTAACCCTGGTTATGTCCAAAACTTAAAAAAGATCATTTGGGTCATCTTGTATAACTTAAATATTATTTTTAAAATAAATTTGAATAATAGATAACCGTAGTTGAGTGAGATATGACTTTTTTTTTAAACATAATACATTAAAATATTTTTAAAAATCATTTAGGGTTAATCAAATTATATCTAAAAATTAAATCGGAACAATCGTTAACGCTATTAGTTATTACATTTTCTTAACTCTGGTTGTGTTCAAACCGTAAAAAACATCATTTGGATATCTTGTATATGCGAAATAGTAAATTTAAATTATATTCGAATAATAGATAACAGTAATGGAGTGAGATTTAATTATTTTTTTAAAAAACAATTCATAAGAAAAATTTTAAAAATAATTTACAGTACATTAAATAAACTTCAAAAATTAAATTGGAGTCAAATCGGACAATGCTATAATGATTAATTGTTCTATTTTCTTAACCCTTGTTATGTCCAAAACTTAAAAAGGATCATTTAAGTCATCTTGTATAACCTAAATATTCATTTTAAAATAAATTTGAATAATAGATAACCGTAGTTGAGTGAGATATGACTTTTTTTTTAAACATAATACATTAAAATATTTTTAAAAATCATTTAGGGTTAATCAAATTATATCTAAAAATTAAATCGGAACAATCGTTAACGCTATTAGTTATTACATTTTCTTAACTCTGGTAGTGTTCAAACCATAAAAAACATCATTTGGCTATCTTGTATATGCTATATAGTAAATTTAAATTATATTCGAATAAAAGATAACAGTAATAAAGTGAGATATAAATATTTTTTTAAAAAACAATTCATAAGAAACAATTTAAAAATAAATTACAGTACATTAAACGAACTTCAAAAATTAAATTGGAGTCAAATCGGACAATGCTATAATGATTAATTGTTCTATTTTCTTAACTCTGGTTATGTCCAAAACTTAAAAAGGATCATTTGGGTCATCTTGTATAACCTAAATATTCATTTTAAAATAAATTTGAATAATAGATAACCGTATGAGATATGACTATTTATTTTAAACACAAAACATCAAAATATTTTTAAAAATCATTTAGAATTAATCAAATTATATCTAAAAATTAAATTAAAATTAAATCGAAACAATCGCCAGCGCTATTAGTTATTATATTTTCTTAACTCTGGTTGTGTTCAAACCATAAAAAACATCATTTGGCTATCTCGTATATGCGAATTAGAAAATTTAAATTATATTCGGATAATAGATAACAGTAATAGAGTGAGATATAATTATTTTTTTAAAAAACAATTCATAAGAAAAATTTTAAAAATAATTTACAGTACATTAAATGATCTTCAAAAATTAAATTGGAGTCAAATCGGACAATGCTATAATGATTAATTGTTCTATTTTATTAACCCTTGTTATGTCCAAAACTTAAAAAGGATCATTTGGGTCATCTTGTATAACCTAAATATTCATTTTAAAATAAATTTGAATAATAGATAACCGTATGAGATATGACTATTTATTTTAAAGACAAAACATCAAAATATTTTTAAAAATCATTTAGAATTAATCAAATTATATCTAAAAATTAAAAGGAACAATCGTTAACGCTATTAGTTATTACATTTTCTTAACTCTGGTTGTGTTCAAACCGTAAAAAATATCATTTGGCTATCTTGTATATGCGAAATAGTAAATTTAAATTATATTCGAATAATAGATAACGGTAATGGAGTGAGATTTAATAATTTTTTAAAAAATGCTATAATGATTAATTGTTCTATTTTCTTAACCCTTGTTATGTCCAAAACTTAAAAAAGATCATTTGGGTCATCTTGTATAACCTAAATATTCATTTTATAATAAATTTGAATAATAGATAACCGTAATTGAGTGAGATATGACTATTTATTTTAAACACAATACATCAAAATATTTTTTAAAATCATTTAGGGTTAATCAAATTAAATCGGAACAATCGTTAACGCTATTAGTTATTACATTTTCTTAACTCTGGTAGTGTTCAAACCATAAAAAACATCATTTGGCTATCTTGTATATGCTATATAGTAAATTTAAATTATATTCGAATAAAAGATAACAGTAATAAAGTGAGATATAAATATTTTTTTAAAAAACAATTCATAAGAAACAATTTAAAAATAAATTACAGTACATTAAACGAACTTCAAAAATTAAATTGGAGTCAAATCGGACAATGCTATAATGATTAATTGTTCTATTTTCTTAACTCTGGTTATGTCCAAAACTTAAAAAGGATCATTTGGGTCATCTTGTATAACCTAAATATTCATAATAAAATAAATTTGAATAATAGATAACCGTAATTGTGTGAGATATCACTACTTTTTTTAACACAATACATCAAAATATTTTTAAAAATCATTTAGGGTTAATCAAATTATATCTAAAAATTAAATTAAAATTAAATCGAAACAATCGCCAGCGCTATTAGTTATTATATTTTCTTAACTCTGGTTGTGTTCAAACCATAAAAAACATCATTTGGCTATCTCGTATATGCGAATTAGAAAATTTAAATTATATTCGGATAATAGATAACAGTAATAGAGTGAGATATAATTATTTTTTTAAAAAACAATTCATAAGAAAAATTTTAAAAATAATTTACAGTACATTAAATGATCTTCAAAAATTAAATTGGAGTCAAATCGGACAATGCTATAATGATTAATTGTTCTATTTTCTTAACCCTTGTTATGTCCAAAACTTAAAAAGGATCATTTGGGTCATCTTGTATAACCTAAATATTCATTTTAAAATAAATTTGAATAATAGATAACCGTATGAGATATGACTATTTATTTTAAACACAAAACATCAAAATATTTTTAAAAATCATTTAGAATTAATCAAATTATATCTAAAAATTAAAAGGAACAATCGTTAACGCTATTAGTTATTACATTTTCTTAACTCTGGTTGTGTTCAAACCGTAAAAAATATCATTTGGCTATCTTGTATATGCGAAATAGTAAATTTAAATTATATTCGAATAATAGATAACGGTAATGGAGTGAGATTTAATAATTTTTTAAAAAATGCTATAATGATTAATTGTTCTATTTTCTTAACCCTTGTTATGTCCAAAACTTAAAAAAGATCATTTGGGTCATCTTGTATAACCTAAATATTCATTTTATAATAAATTTGAATAATAGATAACCGTAATTGAGTGAGATATGACTATTTATTTTAAACACAATACATCAAAATATTTTTTAAAATCATTTAGGGTTAATCAAATTAAATCAGAACAATCGTTAACGATATTAGTTATTACGCGTTCTTAACTCTGGTTGTGTTCAAACCGTAAAAAACATCATTTGGCTATCTTGTATATGCGAAATAGTAAATTTAAATTAGATTCTAATAATAGATAACAGTAAGGGAGTGAGATTTAATTATTTTTTTAGAAAACAATTCATAAGAAAATTTTTAAAAATAATTTACAGTACATTAAATGAACTTCAAAAATTAAATTGGAATCAAATCGGACAATGCTGTAATGATTAATTGTTCTATTTTCTTAACCCTTGTTATGTCCAAAACTTAAATAGGATCATTTGGGTCATCTTGTATAACCTAAATATTCATTTTAAAATAAATTTGAATAATAGATAACCGTAATTGAGGGAGATATGACTATCTATTTTAAACACAATACATCAAAATATTTTTAAAAATCATTTAGAATTAATCAAATTATATCTAAAAATTAAATAGGAACAATCGTTAACGCTATTAGTTATTACATTTTCTTAACTCTGGTTGTGTTCAAACCGTAAAAAATATCATTTGGCTATCTTGTATATGCGAAATAGTAAATTTAAATTATATTCGAATAATAGATAACAGTAATGGAGTGAGATTTAATAATTTTTTTAAAAATGCTATAATGATTAATTGTTCTATTTTTTTAACCCTTGTTATGTCCAAAACTTAAAAACGATCATTTGGGTCATCTTGTATAACCTAAATATTAATTTTAAAATAAATTTGAATAATAGATAACCCTAATTGAGTGAGATATGACTATTTTTTTTAAACACAATACATCAAAATATTTTTAAAAATCATTTAGGGTTAATCAAATTATATCTAAAAATTAAATCGGAACAATCGTTACCGCTATTAGTTATTACATTTTCTTAACTCTGGTTGTGTTCAAACCATAAAAAACATTATTTGGCTATCTCGTATATGCGAAATAGTAAATTTAAATTATATTCGAATAAAAGATAAAAGTAATAGAGTGAGATATAAATATTTTTTTAAAAAACAATTCATAAGAAACATTTTAAAAATAATTTACAGTACATTAAATGAAATTCAAAAATTAAATTGGAATCAAATCGGACAATGCTATAATGATTAATTGTTCTATTTTCTTAACCCTTGTTATGTCCAAAACTTAAAAAAGATCATTTGGGTCATCTTGTGTAACCTAAATATTCATTTTAAAATAAATTTGAATAATAGATAACCGTAATTGAGTGAGATATGACTATTTATTTTAAACACAATACATCAAAATATTTTTAAAAATCATTTAGGGTTAATCAAATTATATCTAAAAATTAAATCAGAACAATCGTTAACGATATTAGTTATTACGCTTTCTTAACTCTGGTTGTGTTCAAACCGTAAAAAACATCATTTGGCTATCTTGTATATGCGAAAAAGTAAATTTAAATTAGATTCTAATAATAGATAACAGTAATGGAGTTAGATTTAATTATTTTTTTAGAAAAGAATTCATAAGAAAATTTTTAATAATAATTTACAGTACATTAAATGAACTTCAAAAATTAAATTGGAATCAAATCGGACAATGCTGTAATGATTAATTGTTCTATTTTCTTAACCCTTGTTATGTCCAAAACTTAAAAACGATCATTTGGGTCATCTTGTATAACCTAAATATTAATTTTAAAATAAATTTGAATAATGGATAACCCTAATTGAGTGAGATATGACAATTTTTTTTAAACACAATACATCAAAATATTTTTAAAAATCATTTAGGGTTAATCAAATTATATCTAAAAATTAAATCGGAACAATCGTTACGGCTATTAGTTATTACATTTTCTTAACTCTGGTTGTGTTCAAACCATAAAAAACATCATTTGGCTATCTCGTATATGCGAATTAGAAAATTTAAATTATATTCGGATAATAGATAACAGTAATAGAGTGAGATATAATTATTTTTTTAAAAAACAATTCATAAGAAAATTTTTAAAAATAATTTACAGTACATTAAATGATCTTCAAAAATTAAATTGGAGTCAAATCGGACAATGCTATAATGATTAATTGTTCTATTTTCTTAACCCTTGTTATGTCCAAAACTTAAAAAGGATCATTTGGGTCATCTTGTATAACCTAAATATTCATTTTAAAATAAATTTGAATAATAGATGACCCTAATTGAGTGAGATATGACTATTTTTTTTAAACACAATACATCAAAATATTTTTAAAAATCATTTAGGGTTAATCAAATTATATCTAAAAATTAAATCGGAACAATCGTTACGGCTATTAGTTATTACATTTTCTTAACTCTGGTTGTGTTCAAACCATAAAAAACCATATTTGGCTATCTTGTATATGCGAAATAGTAAATTTAAATTATATTCGAATAAAAGATAAAAGTAATAGAGTGAGATATAAATATTTTTTTAAAAAACAATTCATAAGAAACATTTTAAAAATAATTTACAGTACATTAAATGAAATTCAAAAATTAAATTGGAATCAAATCGGACAATGCTATAATGATTAATTGTTCTATTTTCTTAACCCTTGTTATGTCCAAAACTTAAAAAAGATCATTTGGGTCATCTTGTATAACCTAAATATTCATTTTAAAATAAATTTGAATAATAGATAACCGTAATTGAGTGACATATGACTATTTATTTTAAACACAATACATCAAAATATTTTTTAAAATCATTTAGGGTTAATCAAATTAAATCAGAACAATCGTTAACGATATTAGTTATTACGCGTTCTTAACTCTGGTTGTGTTCAAACCGTAAAAAACATCATTTGGCTATCTTGTATATGCAAAATATTAAATTTAAATTATATTCGAATAAAAGATAAAAGTAATAGAGTGAGATATAAATATTTTTTTAAAAAACAATTCATAAGAAACATTTTAAAAATAATTTACAGTACATTAAATGAACTTCAAAAATTAAATTGGAATCAAATCGGACAATGCTATAATGATTAATTGTTCTATTTTCTTAAACCTTGTTATGTCCAAAACTTAAAAAAGATCATTTGGGTCATCTTGTATAACCTAAATATTCATTTTAAAATAAATTTGAATAATAGATAACCGTAATTGAGTGAGATATGACTATTTTAAACACAATACATCAAAATATTTTTAAAAATCATTTAGGGTTAATCAAATTATATCTAAAAATTAAATCAGAACAATCGTTAACGATATTAGTTATTACGCGTTCTTAACTCTGGTTGTGTTCAAACCGTAAAAAACATCATTTGGCTATCTACAATGCGAAATAGTAAATTTAAATTAGATTCTAATAATAGATAACAGTAATGGAGTGAGATTTAATTATTTTTTTAGAAAACAATTCATAAGAAAATTTTTAAAAATAATCTACAGTACATTAAATGAACTTCAAAAATTAAATTGGAATCAAATCGGACAATGCTGTAATGATTAATTGTTCTATTTTCTTAACCCTTGTTATGTCCAAAACTTAAAAACGATCATTTGGGTCATCTTGTATAACCTAAATATTAATTTTAAAATAAATTTGAATAATAGATAACCCTAATTGAGTATGATATGACTATTTTTGTTAAACACAATACATCAAAATATTTTTAAAAATCATTTAGGGTTAATCAAATTATATCTAAAAATTAAATCGGAACAATCGTTACGGCTATTAGTTATTACATTTTCTTAACTCTGGTTGTGTTCAAACCATAAAAAACATTATTTGGCTATCTTGTATATGCGAAATAGTAAATTTAAATTATATTCGAATAAAAGATAAAAGTAATAGAGTGAGATATAAATATTTTTTTTAAAAACAATTCATAAGAAACATTTTAAAAATAATTTACAGTACATTAAATGAAATTCAAAACTTAAATTGGAATCAAATCGGATAATGCTATAATGATTAATTGTTCTATTTTCTTAACCCTTGTTATGTCCAAAACTTAAAAAAGATCATTTGGGTCATCTTGTATAACATAAATATTCATTTTAAAATAAATTTGAATAATAGATAACCGTAATTGAGTAAGATATGACTATTTATTTTAAACACAATACATCAAAATATTTTTAAAAATCATTTAGGGTTAATCAAATTATATCTAAAAATTAAATCAGAACAATCGTTAACGATATTAGTTATTACATTTTCTTAACTCTGGTTGTGTTCAAACCATAAAAAACATTATTTGGCTATCTTGTATATGCGAAATAGTAAATTTAAATTAGATTCTAATAATAGATAACAGTAATGGAGTGAGATTTAATTATTTTTTTAGAAAACAATTCATAAGAAAATTTTTAAAAATAATTTACAGTACATTAAATGAACTTCAAAAATTAAATTGGAATCAAATCGGACAATGCTGTAATGATTAAATGTTCTTTTTTCTTAGCCCTTGTTATGTCCAAAACTTAAAAAGGATCATTTGGGTCATTTTGTATAACCTAAATATTCATTTTAAAATAAATTTGAATAATAGATAACCGTAATTAAGGGAGATATGACTATTTATTTTAAACACAATACATCAAAATATTTTTAAAAATCATTTAGGGTTAATCAAATTAAATCGGAACAATCGTTACGGCTATTAGTTATTACATTTTCTTAACTCTGGTTGTGTTCAAACCATAAAAAACATTATTTGGCTATCTTGTATATGCGAAATAGTAAATTTAAATTATATTCGAATAAAAGATAAAAGTAATAGAGTGAGATATAAATATTTTTTTTAAAAAACAATTCATAAGAAACATTTTAAAAATAATTTACAGTACATTAAATGAACTTCAAAAATTAAATTGGAATCAAATCGGACAATGCTGTAATGATTAATTGTTCTATTTTCTTAACCCTTGTTATGTCCAAAACTTCAAAACGATCATTTGGGTCATCTTGTATAACCTAAATATTAATTTTAAAATAAATTTGAATAATAGATAACCCTAATTGAGTATGATATGACTATTTTTTTTAAACAAAATACATCAAAATATTTTTAAAAATCATTTAGGGTTAATCAAATTATATCTAAAAATTAAATCGGAACAATCGTTACTGCTATTAGTTATTACATTTTCTTAACACTGGTTGTGTTCAAACCATAAAAAACATTATTTGGCTATCTTGTATATGCGAAATAGTAAATTTAAATTATATTTGAATAAAAGATAAAAGTAATAGAGTGAGATATAAATATTTTTTTAAAAAACAATTCATAAGAAACATTTTAAAAATAATTTACAGTACATTAAATGATATTCAAAAATTAAATTGGAATCAAATCGGACAATGCTATAATGATTAATTGTTCTATTTTCTTAACCCTTGTTATGTCCAAAACTTAAAAAAGATCATTTGGGTCATCTTGTATAACCTAAATATTCATTTCAAAATAAATTTGAATAATAGATAACCGTAATTGAGTGAGATATGACTATTTATTTTAAACACAATACATCAAAATATTTTTAAAAATCATTTAGGGTTAATCAAATTATATCTAAAAATTAAATCAGAACAATCGTTAACGATATTAGTTATTACGCGTTCTTAACTCTGGTTGTGTTCAAACCGTAAAAAACATCATTTGGCTATCTTGTATATGCGAAATAGTAAATTTAAATTAGATTCTAATAATAGATAACAGTAATGGAGTGAGATTTAATTATTTTTTTAAAAAACAATTCATAAGAAAATTTTTAAAAATAATTTACAGTACATTAAATGAACTTCAAAAATTAAATTGGAATCAAATCGGACAATGCTATAATGATTAATTGTTCTATTTTCTTAACCCTTGTTATGTCCAAAACTTAAAAAGGATCATTTGGGTCATTTTGTATAACCTAAATATTCATTTTAAAATAAATTTGAATAATAGATAACCGTAATTGAGGGAGATATGACTATTTATTTTAAACACAATACATCAAAATATTTTTAAAAATCATTTAGAATTAATCAAATTATATCTAAAAATTAAATAGGAACAATCGTTAACGCTATTAGTTATTACATTTTCTTAACTCTGGTTGTGTTCAAACCGTAAAAAATATCATTTGGCTATCTTGTATATGCGAAATAGTAAATTTAAATTATATTCAAATAATAGATAACAGTAATGGAGTGAGATTTAATAATTTTTTTTAAAATGCTGTAATGATTAATTGTTCTATTTTCTTAACCCTTGTTATGTCCAAAACTTAAAAACGATCATTTGGGTCATCTTGTATAACCTAAATATTAATTTTAAAATAAATATGAATAATAGATAACCCTAATTGAGTGAGATATGACTATTTTTTTTAAACACAATACATCAAAATATTTTTAAAAATCATTTAGGGTTAATCAAATTATATCTAAAAATTAAATCGGAACAATCGTTACCGCTATTAGTTATTACATTTTCTTAACTCTGGTTGTGTTCAAACCATAAAAAACATTATTTGGCTATCTTGTATATGCGAAATAGTAAATTTAAATTATATTCGAATAAAAGATAAAAGTAATAGAGTGAGATATAAATATTTTTTTAAAAAACAATTCATAAGAAACATTTTAAAAATAATTTACAGTACATTAAATGAAATTCAAAAATTAAATTGGAATCAAATCGGACAATGCTATAATGATTAATTGTTCTATTTTCTTAACCCTTGTTATGTCCAAAACTTAAAAAAGATCATTTGGGTCATCTTGTATAACCTAAATATTCATTTTAAAATAAATTTGAATAATAGATAACCGTAATTGAGTGAGATAAATAGTATTTATTTTAAACACAATACTTTAAAATATTTTTAAAAATCATTTAGGGTTAATCAAATTATATCTAAAAATTAAATCAGAACAATCGTTAACGATATTAGTTATTACGCGTTCTTAACTCTGGTTGTGTTCAAACCGTAAAAAACATCATTTGGCTATCTTGTATATGCGAAATAGTAAATTTAAATTAGATTCTAATAATAGATAACAGTAATGGAGTGGGATTTATTTATTTTTTTAGAAAACAATTCATAAGAAAATTTTTAAAAATAATTTACAGTACATTAAATGAACTTCAAAAATTAAATTGGAATCAAATCGGACAATGCTGTAATGATTAATTGTTCTGTTTTCTTAACCCTTGTTATGTCCAAAACTTAAAAACGATCATTTGGGTCATCTTGTATTACCTAAATATTAATTTTAAAATAAATTTGAATAATAGATAACCCTAATTGAGTGAGATATGACTATTTTTTTTAAACACAATACATCAAAATATTTTTAAAAATCATTTAGGGTTAATCAAATTATATCTAAAAATTAAATCGGAACAATCGTTACGGCTATTAGTTATTACATTTTCTTAACTCTGGTTGTGTTCAAACCATAAAAAACATTATTTGGCTATCTTGTATATGCGAAATAGTAAATTTAAATTATATTCGAATAAAAGATAAAAGTAATAGAGTGAGATATAAATATTTTTTTAAAAAACAATTCATAAGAAACATTTTAAAAATAATTTACAGTACATTTAAATGAAATTCAAAAATTAAATTGGAATCAAATCGGACAATGCTATAATGATTAATTGTTCTATTTTCTTAACCCTTGTTATGTCCAAAACTTAAAAAAGATCATTTGGGTCATCTTGTATAACCTAAATATTCATTTTAAAATAAATTTGAATAATAGATAACCGTAATTGAGTGAGATATGACTATTTATTTTAAACACAATACATCAAAATATTTTTAAAAATCATTTAGGGTTAATCAAATTATATCTAAAAATTAAATCAGAAAAATCGTTAACGATATTAGTTATTACGCGTTCTTAACTCTGGTTGTGTTCAAACCGTAAAAAACATCATTTGGCTATCTTGTATATGCGAAATAGTAAATTTAAATTATATTCGAATAAAAGATAAAAGTAATAGTGTGAGATATAAATATTTTTTTAAAAAACAATTAATAAGAAACATTTTAAAAATAATTTACAGTACATTAAATGAACTTCAAAAATTAAATTGAAGTCAAATCGGACAATGCTATAATGATTAATTGTTCTATTTTTTTAACTCTGGTTATGTCCAAAACTTAAAAAGGATCATTTGGGTCATCTTGTATAACCTAAATATTCATTTTAAAATAAATTTGAATAATAGATAACCGTAATTGAGTGAGATATGACTATTTATTTTAAACACAATACATCAAAATATTTTTAAAAATCATTTAGAATTAATCAAATTATACCTAAAAATTAAATCGGAACAATCGTTACGGCTATTAGTTATTACATTTTCTTAACTCTAGTTGTGTTCAAACCATAAAAAATATCATTTGGTTATCTTGTATATGCGAAAAAGTAAATTTAAATTATATTCGAATAATAGATAACAGTAATAGAGTGAGATATAATTATTTTTTTAAAAAACAATTCGTAAGAAAAATTTTAAAAATAATTTACAGTACATTAAATGAACTTTAAAAATTAAATTGGAATCAAATCGGACAATGCTGTAATGATAAATTGTTCTATTTTCTTAACCCTGGTTATGTCCAAAACTTAAAAAGGATCAATTGGGTCATCTTGTATAACCTAAATATTAATTTTAAAATAAATTTGAATAATAGATAACCGTAATTGAGTGAGATATGACTTTTTTCTTTAAACACAATACGTTAAAATATTTTTAAAAATCATTTAGGGTTAATCAAATTATATCTAAAAATCAATTTAAAATTAAATTGGAACAATCGTTAACGCTATTAGTTATTATATTTTCTTAGTTCTGGTTGTGTTCAAACCGTAAAAAACATTTGGCTATCTTGTATATGCGAAATAGTAAAATTAAATTACATTCGAATAATAGATAACAGTAATTGAGTGAGATATGACTTTTTTCTTTAAACACAATACATCAAAATATTTTTAAAAATCATTTAGGGTTAATCAAATTATATCTAAAAATCAATTTAAAATTAAATTGGAACAATCGTTAACGCTATTAGTTATTATATTTTCTTAGTTCTGGTTGTGTTCAAACCGTAAAAAACATCATTTGGCTATCTTGTATATGCGAAATAGTAAAATTAAATTACATTCGAATAATAGAAAACAGTAATAGAGTGAGATATGATTATTTTTTTTAAAACAATTCATAAGATTTAAAAAATAATTTACAGTACATCAAATGAACTTCAAAAATTAAATTGGAAATAAATCGGACAATGCTACGGACAATGCTATAATGATTAATTGTTCTATTTTTTTAACTCTGTTTATGTCCAAAACTTAAAAAGGATCATTTGGGTCACCTTGTATAACCTAAATATTCATTTTAAAATAAATTTGAATAATAGATAACCGTAATTGAGTGAGATATGACTATTTATTTTAAACACAATACATCAAAATATTTTTAAAAATCATTTAGAATTAATCAAATTATACCTAAAAATTAAATAGGAACAATCGTTAACGCTATTAGTTATTACATTTTCTTAACTCTGGTTGTGTTCAAATCGTAAAAAACATCATTTGGCTATCTTGTATACGTGAAATAGTAAATTTAAATTATATTCGAAGAATAGATAACAGTAATGAGTGAGACATAATTTTTTTTTTAAAAAACAATTCATAAGAAAAATTTTGAAAATAATTTACAGTACATCAAATGAACTTTAAAAATGAAACTGAAGTCAAATCGGACACTGCTATAATGATTAATTGTTCTATTTTCTTAACCCTTGTTATGTCCAAAACTTAAAAACGATCATTTGGGTCATCTTGTATAACCTAAATATTAATTTTAAAATAAATTTGAATAATAGATGACCGTAATTGAGTGAGATATGACAATTTTTTTTAAACACAATACACCAAATATTTTTAAAAATCATTTAGGGTTAATCAAATTATATCTAAAAATTAAATCGGAACAATCGTTACGGCTATTAGTTATTACATTTTCTTAACTCTGGTTGTGTTCAAACCATAAAAAATATCATTTGGTTATCTTGTATATGCGAAAAAGTAAATTTAAATTATATTCGAATAATAGATAACAGTAATAGAGTGAGATATAAATATTTTTTTAAAAAACAATTCATAAAAAACATTTTAAAAATAATTTACAGTACATTAAATGAAATTCAAAAATTAAATTGGAATCAAATCGGACAATGCTATAATGAGTAATTGTTCTATTTTCTTAACCCTTGTTATGTCCAAAACTTAAAAAAGATCATTTGGGTCATCTTGTATAACCTAAATATTCATTTTAAAATAAATTTGAATAATAGATAACCGTAATTGAGTGAGATATGACTATTTATTTTAAACACAATACATCAAAATATTTTTAAAAATCATTTAGGGTTAATCAAATTATATCTAAAAATTAAATCAGAACAATCGTTAACGATATTAGTTATTACGCGTTCTTAACTCTGGTTGTGTTCAAACCGTAAAAAACATCATTTGGCTATCTACAATGCGAAATAGTAAATTTAAATTAGATTCTAATAATAGATAACAGTAATGGAGTGAGATTTAATCATTTTTTTAGAAAACAATTCATAAGAAAATTTTTAAAAATAATTTACAGTACATTAAATGAACTTCAAAAATTAAATTGGAATCAAATCGGACAATGCTGTAATGATTAATTGTTCTATTTTCTTAACCCTTGTTATGTCCAAAACTTAAAAACGATCATTTGGGTCATCTTGTATAACCTAAATATTAATTTTAAAATAAATTTGAATAATAGATAACCCTAATTGAGTATGATATGACTATTTTTTTTAAACACAATACATCAAAATATTTTTAAAAATCATTTAGGGTTAATCAAATTATATCTAAAAATTAAATCGGAACAATCGTTACGGCTATTAGTTATTACATTTTCTTAACTCTGGTTGTGTTCAAACCATAAAAAACATTATTTGGCTATCTTGTATATGCGAAATAGTAAATTTAAATTATATTCGAATAAAAGATAAAAGTAATAGAGTGAGATATAAATATTTTTTTAAAAAACAATTCATAAGAAACATTTTAAAAATAATTTACAGTACATTAAATGAAATTCAAAAATTAAATTGGAATCAAATCGGACAATGCTATAATGATTAATTGTTCTATTTTCTTAACCCTTGTTATGTCCAAAACTTGAAAAAGATCATTTGGGTCATCTTGTATAACATAAATATTCATTTTAAAATAAATTTGAATAATAGATAACCGTAATTGAGTGAGATATGACTATTTATTTTAAACACAATACATCAAAATATTTTTAAAAATCATTTAGGGTTAATCAAATTATATCTAAAAATTAAATCAGAACAATCGTTAACGATATTAGTTATTACGCGTTCTTAACTCTGGTTGTGTTCAAACCGTAAAAAACATCATTTGGCTATCTTGTATATGCGAAATAGTAAATTTAAATTAGATTCTAATAATA
Source organism: Anthonomus grandis grandis (assembly GCF_022605725.1). Taxonomy (NCBI): domain Eukaryota; kingdom Metazoa; phylum Arthropoda; class Insecta; order Coleoptera; family Curculionidae; genus Anthonomus; species Anthonomus grandis. The sequence continues at coordinate 223,789 of NW_026088452.1, read as the reverse complement.
GATAACAGTAATGGAGTGAGATTTAATAATTTTTTTAAAAATGCTATAATGATCAAATTGTTCTATTTTCTTAACCCTTGTTATGTCCAAAACTTAAAAACGATCATTTGGGTCATCTTGTATAACCTAAATATTAATTTTAAAATAAATTTGAATAATAGATGACCGTAATTGAGTGAGATATGACTATTTATTTTAAACACAATACATCAAAATATTTTTAAAAATTATTTAGGGTTAATCAAATTATATCTAAAAATTAAATCAGAACAATCGTTAACGATATTAGTTATTACGCGTTCTTAACTTTGGTTGTGTCCAAACCGTAAAAAACATTATTTGGCTATCTTGTATATGCGAAATATTAAATTTAAATTATATTCGAATAAAAGATAAAAGTAATAGAGTGAGATATAAATATTTTTTTAAAAAACAATTCATAAGAAACATTTTAAAAATAATTTACAGTACATTAAATGAACTTCAAAAATTAAATTGGAGTCAAATCGGACAATGCTATAATGATTAATTGTTCTATTTTCTTAACCCTTGTTATGTCCAAAACTTAAAAAAGATCATTTGGGTCATCTTGTATAACCTAAATATTCATTTTAAAATAAATTTGAATAATAGATAACCGTAATTGAGTGAGATATGACTATTTATTTTAAACACAATACATCAAAATATTTTTAAAAATCATTTAGGGTTAATCAAATTATATCTAAAAATTAAATCAGAACAATCCTTAACGATATTAGTTATTACGCGTTCTTAACTCTGGTTGTGTTCAAACCGTAAAAAACATCATTTGGCTATCTTGTATATGCGAAATAGTAAATTTAAATTAGATTCTAATAATAGATAACAGTAATGGAGTGAGATTTAATTATTTTTTTAGATAACAATTCATAAGAAAATTTTTAAAAATAATTTACAGTACATTAAATGAACTTCAAAAATTAAATTGGAATCAAATCGGACAATGCTGTAATGATTAATTGTTCTGTTTTCTTAACCCTTGTTATGTCCAAAACTTAAAAACGATCATTTGGGTCATCTTGTATAACCTAAATATTAATTTTAAAATAAATTTGAATAATAGATGACCCTAATTGAGTGAGATATGACTATTTTTTTTAAACACAATACATCAAAATATTTTTAAAAATCATTTAGGGTTAATCAAATTATATCTAAAAATTAAATCGGAACAATCGTTACGGCTATTAGTTATTACATTTTCTTAACTCTGGTTGTGTTCAAACCATAAAAAACCATATTTGGCTATCTTGTATATGCGAAATAGTAAATTTAAATTATATTCGAATAAAAGATAAAAGTAATAGAGTAAGATATAAATATTTTTTTAAAAAACAATTCATAAGAAACATTTTAAAAATAATTTACAGTACATTAAATGAAATTCAAAAATTAAATTGGAATCAAATCGGACAATGCTATAATGATTAATTGTTCTATTTTCTTAACCCTTGTTATGTCCAAAACTTAAAAAGGATCATTTGGGTCATTTTGTATAACCTAAATATTCATTTTAAAATAAATTTGAATAATAGATAACCGTAATTGAGGGAGATATGACTATTTGTTTTAAACACAATACATCAAAATATTTTTAAAAATCATTTAGAATTAATCAAATTATATCTAAAAATTAAATAGGAACAATCGTTAACGCTATTAGTTATTACATTTTCTTAACTCTGGTTGTGTTCAAACCGTAAAAAATATCATTTGGCTATCTTGTATATGCGAAATAGTAAATTTAAATTATATTCAAATAATAGATAACAGTAATGGAGTGAGATTTAATAATTTTTTTAAAAATGCTGTAATGATTAATTGTTCTATTTTCTTAACCCTTGTTATGTCCAAAACTTAAAAACGATCATTTGGGTCATCTTGTATAACCTAAATATTAATTTTAAAATAAATATGAATAATAGATAACCCTAATTGAGTGAGATATGACTATTTTTTTTAAACACAATACATCAAAATATTTTTAAAAATCATTTAGGGTTAATCAAATTATATCTAAAAATTAAATCGGAACAATCGTTACCGCTATTAGTTATTACATTTTCTTAACTCTGGTTGTGTTCAAACCATAAAAAACATTATTTGGCTATCTTGTATATGCGAAATAGTAAATTTAAATTATATTCGAATAAAAGATAAAAGTAATAGAGTGAGATATAAATATTTTTTTAAAAAACAATTCATAAGAAACATTTTAAAAATAATTTACAGTACATTAAATGAAATTCAAAAATTAAATTGGAATCAAATCGGACAATGCTATAATGATTAATTGTTCTCTTTTCTTAACCCTTGTTATGTCCAAAACTTAAAAAAGATCATTTGGGTCATCTTGTATAACCTAAATATTCATTTTAAAATAAATTTGAATAATAGATAACCGTAATTGAGTGAGATAAATAGTATTTATTTTAAACACAATACTTTAAAATATTTTTAAAAATCATTTAGGGTTAATCAAATTATATCTAAAAATTAAATCAGAACAATCGTTAACGATATTAGTTATTACGCGTTCTTAACTCTGGTTGTGTTCAAACCGTAAAAAACATCATTTGGCTATCTTGTATATGCGAAATAGTAAATTTAAATTAGATTCTAATAATAGATAACAGTAATGGAGTGGGATTTATTTATTTTTTTAGAAAACAATTCATAAGAAAATTTTTAAAAATAATTTACAGTACATTAAATGAACTTCAAAAATTAAATTGGAATCAAATCGGACAATGCTGTAATGATTAATTGTTCTGTTTTCTTAACCCTTGTTATGTCCAAAACTTAAAAACGATCATTTGGGTCATCTTGTATTACCTAAATATTAATTTTAAAATAAATTTGAATAATAGATAACCCTAATTGAGTGAGATATGACTATTTTTTTTAAACACAATACATCAAAATATTTTTAAAAATCATTTAGGGTTAATCAAATTATATCTAAAAATTAAATCGGAACAATCGTTACGGCTATTAGTTATTACATTTTCTTAACTCTGGTTGTGTTCAAACCATAAAAAACATTATTTGGCTATCTTGTATATGCGAAATAGTAAATTTAAATTATATTCGAATAAAAGATAAAAGTAATAGAGTGAGATATAAATATTTTTTTAAAAAACAATTCATAAGAAACATTTTAAAAATAATTTACAGTACATTAAATGAAATTCAAAAATTAAATTGGAATCAAATCGGACAATGCTATAATGATTAATTGTTCTATTTTCTTAACCCTTGTTATGTCCAAAACTTAAAAAAGATCATTTGGCTCATCTTGTATAACCTAAATATTCATTTTAAAATAAATTTGAATAATAGATAACCGTAATTGAGTGAGATATGACTATTTATTTTAAACACAATACATCAAAATATTTTTAAAAATCATTTAGGGTTAATCAAATTATATCTAAAAATTAAATCAGAAAAATCGTTAACGATATTAGTTATTACGCGTTCTTAACTCTGGTTGTGTTCAAACCGTAAAAAACATCATTTGGCTATCTTGTATATGCGAAATAGTAAATTTAAATTATATTCGAATAAAAGATAAAAGTAATAGTGTGAGATATAAATATTTTTTTAAAAAACAATTAATAAGAAACATTTTAAAAATAATTTACAGTACATTAAATGAACTTCAAAAATTAAATTGAAGTCAAATCGGACAATGCTATAATGATTAATTGTTCTATTTTTTTAACTCTGGTTATGTCCAAAACTTAAAAAGGATCATTTGGGTCATCTTGTATAACCTAAATATTCATTTTAAAATAAATTTGAATAATAGATAACCGTAATTGAGTGAGATATGACTATTTATTTTAAACACAATACATCAAAATATTTTTAAAAATCATTTAGAATTAATCAAATTATACCTAAAAATTAAATCGGAACAATCGTTACGGCTATTAGTTATTACATTTTCTTAACTCTGGTTGTGTTCAAACCATAAAAAATATCATTTGGTTATCTTGTATATGCGAAAAAGTAAATTTAAATTATATTCGAATAATAGATAACAGTAATAGAGTGAGATATAATTATTTTTTTAAAAAACAATTCGTAAGAAAAATTTTAAAAATAATTTACAGTACATTAAATGAACTTTAAAAATTAAATTGGAATCAAATCGGACAATGCTGTAATGATAAATTGTTCTATTTTCTTAACCCTGGTTATGTCCAAAACTTAAAAAGGATCAATTGGGTCATCTTGTATAACCTAAATATTAATTTTAAAATAAATTTGAATAATAGATAACCGTAATTGAGTGAGATATGACTTTTTTCTTTAAACACAATACGTTAAAATATTTTTAAAAATCATTTAGGGTTAATCAAATTATATCTAAAAATCAATTTAAAATTAAATTGGAACAATCGTTAACGCTATTAGTTATTATATTTTCTTAGTTCTGGTTGTGTTCAAACCGTAAAAAACATCATTTGGCTATCTTGTATATGCGAAATAGTAAAATTAAATTACATTCGAATAATAGATAACAGTAATTGAGTGAGATATGACTTTTTTCTTTAAACACAATACATCAAAATATTTTTAAAAATCATTTAGGGTTAATCAAATTATATCTAAAAATCAATTTAAAATTAAATTGGAACAATCGTTAACGCTATTAGTTATTATATTTTCTTAGTTCTGGTTGTGTTCAAACCGTAAAAAACATCATTTGGCTATCTTGTATATGCGAAATAGTAAAATTAAATTACATTCGAATAATAGAAAACAGTAATAGAGTGAGATATGATTATTTTTTTTAAAAGCAATTCATAAGATTTAAAAAATAATTTACAGTACATCAAATGAACTTCAAAAATTAAATTGGAAATAAATCGGACAATGCTACGGACAATGCTATAATGATTAATTGTTCTATTTTTTTAACTCTGTTTATGTCCAAAACTTAAAAAGGATCATTTGGGTCACCTTGTATAACCTAAATATTCATTTTAAAATAAATTTGAATAATAGATAACCGTAATTGAGTGAGATATGACTATTTATTTTAAACACAATACATCAAAATATTTTTAAAAATCATTTAGAATTAATCAAATTATACCTAAAAACTCTCACGAGATGTGTGTTAACGCTATTAGTTATTACATTTTCTTAACTCTGGTTGTGTTCAAATCGTAAAAAACATCATTTGGCTATCTTGTATACGTGAAATAGTAAATTTAAATTATATTCGAAGAATAGATAACAGTAATGAGTGAGACATAATTATTTTTTTAAAAAACAATTCATAAGAAAAATTTTGAAAATAATTTACAGTACATCAAATGAACTTTAAAAATGAAACTGAAGTCAAATCGGACACTGCTATAATGATTAATTGTTCTATTTTCTTAACCCTTGTTATGTCCAAAACTTAAAAACGATCATTTGGGTCATCTTGTATAACCTAAATATTAATTTTAAAATAAATTTGAATAATAGATGACCGTAATTGAGTGAGATATGACAATTTTTTTTAAACACAATACATCAAAATATTTTTAAAAATCATTTAGCGTTAATCAAATTATATCTAAAAATTAAATCAGAACAATCGTTAACGATATTAGTTATTCCGCGTTCTTAACTCTGGTTGTGTTCAAACCGTAAAAAACATCATTTGGCTATCTTGTATATGCGAAATAGTAAATTTAAATTAGATTCTAATAATAGATAACAGTAATGGAGTGAGATTTAATAATTTTTTTAAAAATGCTATAATGATCAAATTGTTCTATTTTCTTAACCCTTGTTATGTCCAAAACTTAAAAACGATCATTTGGGTCATCTTGTATAACCTAAATATTAATTTTAAAATAAATTTGAATAATAGATGACCGTAATTGAGTGAGATATGACTATTTATTTTAAACACAATACATCAAAATATTTTTAAAAATCATTTAGAATTAATCAAATTATACCTAAAAATTAAATAGGAACAATCGTTAACGCTATTAGTTATTACATTTTCTTAACTCTGGTTGTGTTCAAACCATAAAAAATATCATTTGGTTATCTTGTATATGCGAAAAAGTAAATTTAAATTATATTCGAATAATAGATAACAGTAATAGAGTGAGATATAAATATTTTTTTAAAAAACAATTCATAAAAAACATTTTAAAAATAATTTACAGTACATTAAATGAAATTCAAAAATTAAATTGGAATCAAATCGGACAATGCTATAATGAGTAATTGTTCTATTTTCTTAACCCTTGTTATGTCCAAAACTTAAAAAAGATCATTTGGGTCATCTTGTATAACCTAAATATTCATTTTAAAATAAATTTGAATAATAGATAACCGTAATTGAGTGAGATATGACTATTTATTTTAAACACAATACATCAAAATATTTTTAAAAATCATTTAGGGTTAATCAAATTATATCTAAAAATTAAATCAGAACAATCGTTAACGATATTAGTTATTCCGCGTTCTTAACTCTGGTTGTGTTCAAACCGTAAAAAACATCATTTGGCTATCTTGTATATGCGAAATAGTAAATTTAAATTAGATTCTAATAATAGATAACAGTAATGGAGTGAGATTTAATAATTTTTTTAAAAATGCTATAATGATCAAATTGTTCTATTTTCTTAACCCTTGTTATGTCCAAAACTTAAAAACGATCATTTGGGTCATCTTGTATAACCTAAATATTAATTTTAAAATAAATTTGAATAATAGATGACCGTAATTGAGTGAGATATGACTATTTATTTTAAACACAATACATCAAAATATTTTTAAAAATTATTTAGGGTTAATCAAATTATATCTAAAAATTAAATCAGAACAATCGTTAACGATATTAGTTATTACGCGTTCTTAACTTTGGTTGTGTCCAAACCGTAAAAAACATTATTTGGCTATCTTGTATATGCGAAATATTAAATTTAAATTATATTCGAATAAAAGATAAAAGTAATAGAGTGAGATATAAATATTTTTTTAAAAAACAATTCATAAGAAACATTTTAAAAATAATTTACAGTACATTAAATGAACTTCAAAAATTAAATTGGAGTCAAATCGGACAATGCTATAAAGATTAATTGTTCTATTTTCTTAACCCTTGTTATGTCCAAAACTTAAAAAAGATCATTTGGGTCATCTTGTATAACCTAAATATTCATTTTAAAATAAATTTGAATAATAGATAACCGTAATTGAGTGAGATATGACTATTTATTTTAAACACAATACATCAAAATATTTTTAAAAATCATTTAGGGTTAATCAAATTATATCTAAAAATTAAATCAGAACAATCCTTAACGATATTAGTTATTACGCGTTCTTAACTCTGGTTGTGTTCAAACCGTAAAAAACATCATTTGGCTATCTTGTATATGCGAAATAGTAAATTTAAATTAGATTCTAATAATAGATAACAGTAATGGAGTGAGATTTAATTATTTTTTTAGATAACAATTCATAAGAAAATTTTTAAAAATAATTTACAGTACATTAAATGAACTTCAAAAATTAAATTGGAATCAAATCGGACAATGCTGTAATGATTAATTGTTCTGTTTTCTTAACCCTTGTTATGTCCAAAACTTAAAAACGATCATTTCGGTCATCTTGTATAACCTAAATATTAATTTTAAAATAAATTTGAATAATAGATGACCCTAATTGAGTGAGATATGACTATTTTTTTTAAACACAATACATCAAAATATTTTTAAAAATCATTTAGGGTTAATCAAATTATATCTAAAAATTAAATCGGAACAATCGTTACGGCTATTAGTTATTACATTTTCTTAACTCTGGTTGTGTTCAAACCATAAAAAACCATATTTGGCTATCTTGTATATGCGAAATAGTAAATTTAAATTATATTCGAATAAAAGATAAAAGTAATAGAGTAAGATATAAATATTTTTTTAAAAAACAATTCATAAGAAACATTTTAAAAATAATTTACAGTACATTAAATGAAATTCAAAAATTAAATTGGAATCAAATCGGACAATGCTATAATGATTAATTGTTCTATTTTCTTAACCCTTGTTATGTCCAAAACTTAAAAAAGATCATTTGGGTCATCTTGTATAACCTAAATATTCATTTTAAAATAAATTTGAATAATAGATAACCGTAATTGAGTGAGATATGACTATTTATTTTAAACACAATACATCAAAATATTTTTAAAAATCATTTAGGGTTAATCAAATTATATCTAAAAATTAAATCAGAACAATCGTTAACAATATTAGTTATTACATTTTCTTAACTCTGGTTGTGTTCAAACCACAAAAAACATTATTTGGCTATCTTGTATATGCGAAATAGTAAATTTAAATTAGATTCTAATAATAGATAACAGTAATGGAGTGAGATTTAATTATTTTTTTAGAAAACAATTCATAAGAAAATTTTTAAAAATAATTTACAGTACATTAAATGAACTTCAAAAATTAAATTGGAATCAAATCGAACAATGCTGTAATGATTAAATGTTCTATTTTCTTAGCCCTTGTTATGTCCAAAACTTAAAAAGGATCATTTGGGTCATTTTGTATGACCTAAATATTCATTTTAAAATAAATTTGAATAATAGATAACCGTAATTAAGGGAGATATGACTATTTATTTTAAACACAATACATCAAAATATTTTTAAAAATCATTTAGAATTAATCAAATTATATCTAAAAATTAAATAGGAACAATCGTTAACGCTATTAGTTATTACATTTTCTTAACTCTGGTTGTGTTCAAACTGTAAAAAATATCATTTGGCTATCTTGTATATGCGAAATAGTAAATTTAAATTATATTCGAATAATAGATAACAGTAATGGAGTGAGATTTAATAATTTTTTTAAAAATGCTATAATGATTAATTGTTCTATTTTCTTAACCCTTGTTATGTCCAAAACTTAAAAACGATCATTTGGGTCATCTTGTATAACCTAAATATTAATTTTAAAATAAATTTGAATAATAGATAACCCTAATTGAGTGAGATATGACTATTTTTTTTAAACACAATACATCAAAATATTTTTAAATATCATTTAGGGTTAATCAAATTATATCTAAAAATTAAATCGGAACAATCGTTACCGCTATTAGTTATTACATTTTCTTAACTCTGGTTGTGTTCAAACCATAAAAAACATTATTTGGCTATCTTGTATATGCGAAATATTAAATTTAAATTATATTCGAATAAAAGATAAAAGTAATAGAGTGAGATATAAATATTTTTTTAAAAAACAATTCATAAGAAACATTTTAAAAATAATTTACAGTACATTAAATGAACTTCAAAAATTAAATTGGAATCAAATCGGACAATGCTATAATGATTAATTGTTCTATTTTCTTAACCCTTGTTATGTCCAAAACTTAAAAAAGATCATTTGGGTCATCTTGTATAACCTAAATATTCATTTTAAAATAAATTTGAATAATAGATAACCGTAATTGAGTGAGATATGACTATTTATTTTAAACACAATACATCAAAATATTTTTAAAAATCATTTAGGGTTAATCAAATTATATCTAAAAATTAAATCAGAACAATCGTTAACGATATTAGTTATTACGCGTTCTTAACTCTGGTTGTGTCCAAACCGTAAAAAACATCATTTGGCTATCTTGTATATGCGAAATATTAAATTTAAATTATATTCGAATAAAAGATAAAAGTAATAGAGTGAGATATAAATATTTTTTTAAAAAACAATTCATAAGAAACATTTTAAAAATAATTTACAGTACATTAAATGAACTTCAAAAATTAAATTGGAATCAAATCGGACAATGCTATAATGATTAATTGTTCTATTTTCTTAACCCTTGTTATGTCCAAAACTTAAAAAAGATCATTTGGGTCATCTTGTATAACATAAATATTCATTTTAAAATAAATTTGAATAATAGATAACCGTAATTGAGTGAGATATGACTATTTATTTTAAACACAATACCTCAAAATATTTTTAAAAATCATTTAGGGTTAATCAAATTATATCTAAAAATTAAATCAGAACAATCGTTAACGATATTAGTTATTACGCGTTCTTAACTCTGGTTGTGTTCAAACCGTAAAAAACATCATTTGGCTATCTACAATGCGAAATAGTAAATTTAAATTAGATTCTAATAATAGATAACAGTAATGGAGTGAGATTTAATTATTTTTTTAGAAAACAATTCATAAGAAAATTTTAAAAAATAATTTACAGTACATTAAATGAACTTCAAAAATTAAATTGGAATCAAATCGGACAATGCTGTAATGATTAATTGTTCTATTTTCTTAACCCTTGTTATGTCCAAAACTTAAAAACGATCATTTGGGTCATCTTGTATAACCTAAATATTAATTTTAAAATAAATTTGAATAATAGATAACCCTAATTGAGTATGATATGACTATTTTTTTTAAACAAAATACATCAAAATATTTTTAAAAATCATTTAGGGTTAATCAAATTATATCTAAAAATTAAATCGGAACAATCGTTACCGCTATTAGTTATTACATTTTCTTAACTCTGGTTGTGTTCAAACCATAAAAAACATTATTTGGCTATCTTGTATATGCGAAATAGTAAATTTAAATTATATTCGAATAAAAGATAAAAGTAATAGAGTGAGATATAAATATTTTTTTAAAAAACAATTCATAAGAAACATTTTAAAAATAATTTACAGTACATTAAATGATATTCAAAAATTAAATTGGAATCAAATCGGACAATGCTATAATGATTAATTGTTCTATTTTCTTAACCCTTGTTATGTCCAAAACTTAAAAAAGATCATTTGGGTCATCTTGTATAACCTAAATATTCATTTTAAAATAAATTTGAATAATAGATAACCGTAATTGAGTGAGATATGACTATTTATTTTAAACACAATACATCAAAATATTTTTAAAAATCATTTAGGGTTAATCAAATTATATCTAAAAACTAAATCAGAACAATCGTTAACGATATTAGTTATTACGCGTTCTTAACTCTGGTTGTGTTCAAACCGTAAAAAACATCATTTGGCTATCTTGTATATGCGAAATAGTAAATTTAAATTAGATTCTAATAATAGATAACAGTAATGGAGTGAGATTTAATTATTTTTTTAGAAAACAATTCATAAGAAAATTTTTAAAAATAATTTACAGTACATTAAATGAACTTCAAAAATTAAATTGGAATCAAATCGGACAATGCTGTAATGATTAATTGTTCTATTTTCTTAACCCTTGTTATGTCCAAAACTTAAAAAGGATCATTTGGGTCATTTTGTATAACCTAAATATTCATTTTAAAATAAATTTGAATAATAGATAACCGTAATTGAGGGAGATATGACTATTTATTTTAAACACAATACATCAAAATATTTTTAAAAATCATTTAGAATTAATCATATTATATCTAAAAATTAAATAGGAACAATCGTTAACGCTATTAGTTATTACATTTTCTTAACTCTGGTTGTGTTCAAACCGTAAAAAATATCATTTGGCTATTTTGTATATGCGAAATAGTAAATTTAAATTATATTCGAATAATAGATAACAGTAATGGAGTGAGATTTAATAATTTTTTTAAAAATGCTATAATGATTAATTGTTCTATTTTCTTAACCCTTGTTATGTCCAAAACTTAAAAACGATCATTTGGGTCATCTTGTATAACCTAAATATTAATTTTAAAATAAATTTGAATAATAGATAACCCTAATTGAGTGAGATATGACTATTTTTTTTAAACACAATACATCAAAATATTTTTAAAAATCATTTAGGGTTAATCAAATTATATCTAAAAATTAAATCGGAACAATCGTTACCGCTATTAGTTATTACATTTTCTTAACTCTGGTTGTGTTCAAAACATAAAAAACATTATTTGGCTATCTTGTATATGCGAAATAGTAAATTTAAATTATATTCGAATAAAAGATAAAAGTAATAGAGTGAGATATAAATATTTTTTTAAAAAACAATTCATAAGAAACATTTTAAAAATAATTTACAGTACATTAAATGAAATTCAAAAATTAAATTGGAATCAAATCGGACAACGCTATAATGATTAATTGTTCTATTTTCTTAACCCTTGTTATGTCCAAAACTTAAAAAAGATCATTTGGGTCATCTTGTATAACATAAATATTCATTTTAAAATAAATTTGAATAATAGATAACCGTAATTGAGTGAGATATGACTATTTATTTTAAACACAATACATCAAAATATTTTTAAAAATCATTTAGGGTTAATCAAATTATATCTAAAAATTAAATCAGAACAATCGTTAACGATATTAGTTATTACGCGTTCTTAACTCTGGTTGTGTTCAAACCGTAAAAAACATCATTTGGCTATCTTGTATATGCGAAATAGTAAATTTAAATTAGATTCTAATAATAGATAACAGTAATGGAGTGAGATTTAATTATTTTTTTAGATAACAATTCATAAGAAAATTTTTAAAAATAATTTACAGTACATTAAATGAACTTCAAAAATTAAATTGGAATCAAATCGGACAATGCTGTAATGATTAATTGTTCTGTTTTCTTAACCCTTGTTATGTCCAAAACTTAAAAACGATCATTTGGGTCATCTTGTATAACCTAAATATTAATTTTAAAATAAATTTGAATAATAGATGACCCTAATTGAGTGAGATATGACTATTTTTTTTAAACACAATACATCAAAATATTTTTAAAAATCATTTAGGGTTAATCAAATTATATCTAAAAATTAAATCGGAACAATCGTTACGGCTATTAGTTATTACATTTTCTTAACTCTGGTTGTGTTCAAACCATAAAAAACCATATTTGGCTATCTTGTATATGCGAAATAGTAAATTTAAATTATATTCGAATAAAAGATAAAAGTAATAGAGTGAGATATAAATATTTTTTTAAAAAACAATTCATAAGAAACATTTTAAAAATAATTTACAGTACATTAAATGAAATTCAAAAATTAAATTGGAATCAAATCGGACAATGCTATAATGATTAATTGTTCTATTTTCTTAACCCTTGTTATGTCCAAAACTTAAAAAAGATCATTTGGGTCATCTTGTATAACCTAAATATTCATTTTAAAATAAATTTGAATAATAGATAACCGTAATTGAGTGAGATATGACTATTTATTTTAAATACAATACATCAAAATATTTTTAAAAATCATTTAGGGTTAATCAAATTATATCTAAAAATTAAATCAGAACAATCGTTAACGATATTAGTTATTACATTTTCTTAACTCTGGTTGTGTTCAAACCATAAAAAACATTATTTGGCTATCTTGTATATGCGAAATAGTAAATTTAAATTAGATTCTAATAATAGATAACAGTAATGGAGTGAGATTTAATTATTTTTTTAGAAAACAATTCATAAGAAAATTTTTAAAAATAATTTACAGTACATTAAATGAACTTCAAAAATTAAATTGGAATCAAATCGGACAATGCTGTAATGATTAAATGTTCTATTTTCTTAGCCCTTGTTATGTCCAAAACTTAAAAAGGATCATTTGGGTCATTTTGTATAACCTAAATATTCATTTTAAAATAAATTTGAATAATAGATAACCGTAATTAAGGGAGATATGACTATTTATTTTAAACACAATACATCAAAATATTTTTAAAAATCATTTAGAATTAATCAAATTATATCTAAAAATTAAATAGGAACAATCGTTAACGCTATTAGTTATTACATTTTTTTAACTCTGGTTGTGTTCAAACCGTAAAAAGTATCATTTGGCTATCTTGTATATGCGAAATAGTAAATTTAAATTATATTCGAATAATAGATAACAGTAATGGAGTGAGATTTAATAATTTTTTTAAAAATGCTATAATGATTAATTGTTCTATTTTCTTAACCCTTGTTATGTCCAAAACTTAAAAACGATCATTTGGGTCATCTTGTATAACCTAAATATTAATTTTAAAATAAATTTGAATAATAGATGACCGTAATTGAGTGAGATATGACTATTTATTTTAAACACAATACATCAAAATATTTTTAAAAATCATTTAGGGTTAATCAAATTATATCTAAAAATTAAATCAGAACAATCGTTAACGATATTAGTTATTACGCGTTCTTAACTCTGGTTGTGTCCAAACCGTAAAAAACATCATTTGGCTATATTGTATATGCGAAATATTAAATTTAAATTATATTCGAATAAAAGATAAAAGTAATAGAGTGAGATATAAATATTTTTTTAAAAAACAATTCATAAGAAACATTTTAAAAATAATTTACAGTACATTAAATGAACTTCAAAAATTAAATTGGAATCAAATCGGACAATGCTATAATGATTAATTGTTCTATTTTCTTAACCCTTGTTATGTTTAAAACTTAAAAAAGATCATTTGGGTCATCTTGTATAACCTAAATATTCATTTTAAAATAAATTTGAATAATAGATAACCGTAATTGAGTGAGATATGACTATTTATTTTAAACACAATACATCAAAATATTTTTAAAAATCATTTAGGGTTAATCAAATTATATCTAAAAATTAAATCAGAACAATCGTTAACGATATTAGTTATTACGCGTTCTTAACTCTGGTTGTGTTCAAACCGTAAAAAACATCATTTGGCTATCTTGTATATGCGAAATAGTAAATTTAAATTAGATTCTAATAATAGATAACAGTAATGGAGTGAGATTTAATTATTTTTTTAGATAACAATTCATAAGAAATTTTTTAAAAATAATTTACAGTACATTAAATGAACTTCAAAAATTAAATTGGAATCAAATCGGACAATGCTGTAATGATTAATTGTTCTGTTTTCTTAACCCTTGTTATGTCCAAAACTTAAAAACGATCATTTGGGTCATCTTGTATAACCTAAATATTAATTTTAAAATAAATTTGAATAATAGATGACCCTAATTGAGTGAGATATGACTATTTTTTTTAAACACAATACGTCAAAATATTTTTAAAAATCATTTAGGGTTAATCAAATTATATCTAAAAATTAAATCGGAACAATCGTTACGGCTATTAGTTATTACATTTTCTTAACTCTGGTTGTGTTCAAACCATAAAAAACCATATTTGGCTATCTTGTATATGCGAAATAGTAAATTTAAATTATATTCGAATAAAAGATAAAAGTAATAGAGTGAGATATAAATATTTTTTTAAAAAACAATTCATAAGAAACATTTTAAAAATAATTTACAGTACATTAAATGAAATTCAAAAATTAAATTGGAATCAAATCGGACAATGCTATAATGATTAATTGTTCTATTTTCTTAACCCTTGTTATGTCCAAAACTTAAAAAAGATCATTTGGGTCATCTTGTATAACCTAAATATTCATTTTAAAATAAATTTGAATAATAGATAACCGTAATTGAGTGAGATATGACTATTTATTTTAAACACAATACATCAAAATATTTTTAAAAATCATTTAGGGTTAATCAAATTATATCTAAAAATTAAATCAGAACAATCGTTAACGATATTAGTTATTACGCGTTCTTAACTCTGGTTGTGTCCAAACCGTAAAAAACATCATTTGGCTATCTTGTATATGCGAAATATTAAATTTAAATTATATTTGAATAAAAGATAAAAGTAATAGAGTAAGATATAAATATTTTTTTAAAAAACAATTCATAAGAAACATTTTAAAAATAATTTACAGTACATTAAATGAACTTCAAAAATTAAATTGGAATCAAATCGGACAATGCTATAATGATTAATTGTTCTATTTTCTTAACCCTTGTTATGTCCAAAACTTAAAAAAGATCATTTGGGTCATCTTGTATAACCTAAATATTCATTTTAAAATAAATTTGAATAATAGATAACCGTAATTGAGTGAGATATGACTATTTATTTTAAACACAATACATCAAAATATTTTTAAAAATCATTTAGGGTTAATCAAATTATATCTAAAAATTAAATCAGAACAATCGTTAACGATATTAGTTATTACGCGTTCTTAACTCTGGTTGTGTTCAAACCGTAAAAAACATCATTTGGCTATCTACAATGCGAAATAGTAAATTTAAATTAGATTCTAATAATAGATAACAGTAATGGAGTGAGATTTAATTATTTTTTTAGAAAACAATTCATAAGAAAATTTTAAAAAATAATTTACAGTACATTAAATGAACTTCAAAAATTAAATTGGAATCAAATCGGACAATGCTGTAATGATTAATTGTTCTATTTTCTTAACCCTTGTTATGTCCAAAACTTAAAAACGATCATTTGGGTCATCTTGTATAACCTAAATATTAATTTTAAAATAAATTTGAATAATAGATAACCCTAATTGAGTATGATATGACTATTTTTTTTAAACAAAATACATCAAAATATTTTTAAAAATCATTTAGGGTTATTCAAATTATATCTAAAAATTAAATCGGAACAATCGTTACCGCTATTAGTTATTACATTTTCTTAACTCTGGTTGTGTTCAAACCATAAAAAACATTATTTGGCTATCTTGTATATGCGAAATAGTAAATTTAAATTATATTCGGATAAAAGATAAAAGTAATAGAGTGAGATATAAATATTTTTTTAAAAAACAATTCATAAGAAACATTTTAAAAATAATTTACAGTACATTAAATGATATTCAAAAATTAAATTGGAATCAAATCGGACAATGCTATAATGATTAATTGTTCTATTTTCTTAACCCTTGTTATGTCCAAAACTTAAAAAAGATCATTTGGGTCATCTTGTATAACCTAAATATTCATTTTAAAATAAATTTGAATAATAGATAACCGTAATTGAGTGAGATATGACTATTTATTTTAAACACAATACATCAAAATATTTTTAAAAATCATTTAGGGTTAATCAAATTATATCTAAAAATTAAATCAGAACAATCGTTAACGATATTAGTTATTACGCGTTCTTAACTCTGGTTGTGTTCAAACCGTAAAAAACATCATTTGGCTATCTTGTATATGCGAAATAGTAAATTTAAATTAGATTCTAATAATAGATAACAGTAATGGAGTGAGATTTAATTATTTTTTTAGAAAACAATTCATAAGAAAATTTTTAAAAATAATTTACAGTACATTAAATGAACTTCAAAAATTAAATTGGAATCAAATCGGACAATGCTGTAATGATTAATTGTTCTATTTTCTTAACCCTTGTTATGTCCAAAACTTAAAAAGGATCATTTGGGTCATTTTGTATAACCTAAATATTCATTTTAAAATAAATTTGAATAATAGATAACCGTAATTGAGGGAGATATGACTATTTATTTTAAACACAATACATCAAAATATTTTTAAAAATCATTTAGAATTAATCATATTATATCTAAAAATTAAATAGGAACAATCGTTAACGCTATTAGTTATTACATTTTCTTAACTCTGGTTGTGTTCAAACCGTAAAAAATATCATTTGGCTATCTTGTATATGCGAAATAGTAAATTTAAATTATATTCGAATAATAGATAACAGTAATGGAGTGAGATTTAATAATTTTTTTAAAAATGCTATAATGATTAATTGTTCTATTTTCTTAACCCTTGTTATGTCCAAAACTTAAAAACGATCATTTGGGTCATCTTGTATAACCTAAATATTAATTTTAAAATAAATTTGAATAATAGATAACCCTAATTGAGTGAGATATGACTATTTTTTTTAAACACAATACATCAAAATATTTTTAAAAATCATTTAGGGTTAATCAAATTATATCTAAAAATTAAATCGGAACAATCGTTACCGCTATTAGTTATTACATTTTCTTAACTCTGGTTGTGTTCAAAACATAAAAAACATTATTTGGCTATCTTGTATATGCGAAATAGTAAATTTAAATTATATTCGAATAAAAGATAAAAGTAATAGAGTGAGATATAAATATTTTTTTAAAAAACAATTCATAAGAAACATTTTAAAAATAATTTACAGTACATTAAATGAAATTCAAAAATTAAATTGGAATCAAATCGGACAACGCTATAATGATTAATTGTTCTATTTTCTTAACCCTTGTTATGTCCAAAACTTAAAAAAGATCATTTGGGTCATCTTGTATAACATAAATATTCATTTTAAAATAAATTTGAATAATAGATAACCGTAATTGAGTGAGATATGACTATTTATTTTAAACACAATACATCAAAATATTTTTAAAAATCATTTAGGGTTAATCAAATTATATCTAAAAATTAAATCAGAACAATCGTTAACGATATTAGTTATTACGCGTTCTTAACTCTGGTTGTGTTCAAACCGTAAAAAACATCATTTGGCTATCTTGTATATGCGAAATAGTAAATTTAAATTAGATTCTAATAATAGATAACAGTAATGGAGTGAGATTTAATTATTTTTTTAGATAACAATTCATAAGAAAATTTTTAAAAATAATTTACAGTACATTAAATGAACTTCAAAAATTAAATTGGAAGCAAATCGGACAATGCTGTAATGATTAATTGTTCTGTTTTCTTAACCCTTGTTATGTCCAAAACTTAAAAACGATCATTTGGGTCATCTTGTATAACCTAAATATTAATTTTAAAATAAATTTGAATAATAGATGACCCTAATTGAGTGAGATATGACTATTTTTTTTAAACACAATACATCAAAATATTTTTAAAAATCATTTAGGGTTAATCAAATTATATCTAAAAATTAAATCAGAACAATCGTTAACGATATTAGTTATTACGCGTTCTTAACTCTGGTTGTGTTCAAACCGTAAAAAACATCATTTGGCTATCTTGTATATGCGAAATAGTAAATTTAAATTAGATTCTAATAATAGATAACAGTAATGGAGTGGGATTTAATTATTTTTTTAGAAAACAATTCATAAGAAAATTTTTAAAAATAATTTAGAGTACATTAAATGAACTTCAAAAATTAAATTGGAATCAAATCGGACAATGCTGTAATGATTAATTGTTCTGTTTTCTTAACCCTTGTTATGTCCAAAACTTAAAAACGATCATTTGGGTCATCTTGTATTACCTAAATATTAATTTTAAAATAAATTTGAATAATAGATAACCCTAATTGAGTGAGATATGACTATTTTTTTTAAACACAATACATCAAAATATTTTTAAAAATCATTTAGGGTTAATCAAATTATATCTAAAAATTAAATCGGAACAATCGTTACCGCTATTAGTTATTACATTTTCTTAACTCTGGTTGTGTTCAAAACATAAAAAACATTATTTGGCTATCTTGTATATGCGAAATAGTAAATTTAAATTATATTCGAATAAAAGATAAAAGTAATAGAGTGAGATATAAATATTTTTTTAAAAAACAATTCATAAGAAACATTTTAAAAATAATTTACAGTACATTAAATGAAATTCAAAAATTAAATTGGAATCAAATCGGACAATGCTATAATGATTAATTGTTCTATTTTCTTAACCCTTGTTATGTCCAAAACTTAAAAAAGATCATTTGGGTCATCTTGTATAACCTAAATATTCATTTTAAAATAAATTTGAATAATAGATAACCGTAATTGAGTGAGATATGACTATTTATTTTAAACACAATACATCAAAATATTTTTAAAAATCATTTAGGGTTAATCAAATTATATCTAAAAATTAAATCAGAACAATCGTTAACGATATTAGTTATTACATTTTCTTAACTCTGGTTGTGTTCAAACCGTAAAAAACATTATTTGGCTATCTTGTATATGCGAAATAGTAAATTTAAATTAGATTCTAATAATAGATAACAGTAATGGAGTGAGATTTAATTATTTTTTTAGAAAACAATTCATAGGAAAATTTTTAAAAATAATTTACAGTACATTAAATGAACTTCAAAAATTAAATTGGAATCAAATCGGACAATGCTGTAATGATTAATTGTTCTATTTTCTTAACCCTTGTTATGTCCAAAACTTAAAAAGGATCATTTGGGTCATTTTGTATAACCTAAATATTCATTTTAAAATAAATTTGAATAATAGATAACCGTAATTAAGGGAGATATGACTATTTATTTTAAACACAATACATCAAAATATTTTTAAAAATCATTTAGAATTAATCAAATTATATCTAAAAATTAAATAGGAACAATCGTTAACGCTATTAGTTATTACATTTTCTTAACTCTGGTTGTGTTCAAACCGTAAAAAGTATCATTTGGCTATCTTGTATATGCGAAATAGTAAATTTAAATTAGATTCTAATAATAGATAACAGTAATGGAGTGAGATTTAATTATTTTTTTAGAAAACAATTCATAGGAAAATTTTTAAAAATAATTTACAGTACATTAAATGAAATTCAAAAATTAAATTGGAATCAAATCGGACAATGCTATAATGATTAATTGTTCTATTTTCTTAACCCTTGTTATGTCCAAAACTTAAAAACGATCATTTGGGTCATCTTGTATAACCTAAATATTAATTTTAAAATAAATTTGAATAATAGATGAGCGTAATTGAGTGAGATATGACTATTTATTTTAAACACAATACATCAAAATATTTTTAAAAATCATTTAGGGTTAATCAAATTATATCTAAAAATTAGATCGGAACAATCGTTACCGCTATTAGTTATTACATTTTCTTAACTCTGGTTGTGTTCAAACCATAAAAAACATTATTTGGCTATCTTGTATATGCGAAATAGTAAATTTAAATTATATTCGAATAAAAGATAAAAGTAATAGAGTGAGATATAAATATTTTTTTAAAAAACAATTCATAAGAAACATTTTAAAAATAATTTACAGTACATTAAATGAACTTCAAAAATTAAATTGGAATCAAATCGGACAATGCTATAATGATTAATTGTTCTATTTTCTTAACCCTTGTTATGTCCAAAACTTAAAAAAGATCATTTGGGTCATCTTGTATAACCTAAATATTCATTTTAAAATAAATTTGAATAATAGATAACCGTAATTGAGTGAGATATGACTATTTATTTTAAACACAATACATCAAAATATTTTTAAAAATCATTTAGGGTTAATCAAATTATATCTAAAAATTAAATCAGAACAATCGTTAACGATATTAGTTATTACGCGTTCTTAACTCTGGTTGTGTTCAAACCGTAAAAAACATCATTTGGCTATCTTGTATATGCGAAATAGTAAATTTAAATTAGATTCTAATAATAGATAACAGTAATGGAGTGAGATTTAATTATTTTTTTAGATAACAATTCATAAGAAAATTTTTAAAAATAATTTACAGTACATTAAATGAACTTCAAAAATTAAATTGGAATCAAATCGGACAATGCTGTAATGATTAATTGTTCTGTTTTCTTAACCCTTGTTATGTCCAAAACTTAAAAACGATCATTTGGGTCATCTTGTATAACCTAAATTTTAATTTTAAAATAAATTTGAATAATAGATGACCCTAATTGAGTGAGATATGACTATTTTTTTTAAACACAATACATCAAAATATTTTTAAAAATCATTTAGGGTTAATCAAATTATATCTAAAAATTAAATCGGAACAATCGTTACGGCTATTAGTTATTAGATTTTCTTAACTCTGGTTGTGTTTAAACCATAAAAAACCATATTTGGCTATCTTGTATATGCGAAATAGTAAATTTAAATTATATTCGAATAAAAGATAAAAGTAATAGAGTGAGATATAAATATTTTTTTAAAAAACAATTCATAAGAAACATTTTAAAAATAATTTACAGTACATTAAATGAAATTCAAAAATTAAATTGGAATCAAATCGGACAATGCTATAATGATTAATTGTTCTATTTTCTTAACCCTTGTTATGTCCAAAACTTAAAAAAGATCATTTGGGTCATCTTGTATAACCTAAATATTCATTTTAAAATAAATTTGAATAATAGATAACCGTAATTGAGTGAGATATGACTATTTATTTTAAACACAATACATCAAAATATTTTTAAAAATCATTTAGGGTTAATCAAATTATATCTAAAAATTAAATCAGAACAATCGTTAACGATATTAGTTATTACATTTTCTTAACTCTGGTTGTGTTCAAACCATAAAAAACATTATTTGGCTATCTTGTATATGCGAAATAGTAAATTTAAATTAGATTCTAATAATAGATAACAGTAATGGAGTGAGATTTAATTATTTTTTTAGAAAACAATTCATAAGAAAATTTTTAAAAATAATTTACAGTACATTAAATGAACTTCAAAAATTAAATTGGAATCAAATCGGACAATGCTGTAATGATTAAATGTTCTATTTTCTTAGCCCTTGTTATGTCCAAAACTTAAAAAGGATCATTTGGGTCATTTTGTATAACCTAAATATTCATTTTAAAATAAATTTGAATAATAGATAACCGTAATTAAGGGAGATATGACTATTTATTTTAAACACAATACATCAAAATATTTTTAAAAATCATTTAGAATTAATCAAATTATATCTAAAAATTAAATAGGAACAATCGTTAACGCTATTAGTTATTACATTTTCTTAACTCTGGTTGTGTTCAAACTGTAAAAAATATCATTTGGCTATCTTGTATATGCGAAATAGTAAATTTAAATTATATTCGAATAATAGATAACAGTAATGGAGTGAGATTTAATAATTTTTTTAAAAATGCTATAATGATTAATTGTTCTATTTTCTTAACCCTTGTTATGTCCAAAACTTAAAAACGATCATTTGGGTTATCTTGTATAACCTAAATATTAATTTTAAAATAAATTTGAATAATAGATAACCCTAATTGAGTGAGATATGACTATTTTTTTTAAACACAATACATCAAAATATTTTTAAATATCATTTAGGGTTAATCAAATTATATCTAAAAATTAAATCGGAACAATCGTTACCGCTATTAGTTATTACATTTTCTTAACTCTGGTTGTGTTCAAACCATAAAAAACATTATTTGGCTATCTTGTATATGCGAAATAGTAAATTTAAATTATATTCGAATAAAAGATAAAAGTAATAGAGTGAGATATAAATATTTTTTTAAAAAACAATTTATAAGAAACATTTTAAAAATAATTTACAGTACATTAAATGAAATTCAAAAATTAAATTGGAATCAAATCGGACAATGCTATAATGATTAATTGTTCTATTTTCTTAACCCTTGTTATGTCCAAAACTTAAAAAAGATCATTTGGGTCATCTTGTATAACCTAAATATTCATTTTAAAATAAATTTGAATAATAGATAACCGTAATTGAGTGAGATATGACTATTTATTTTAAACACAATACATCAAAATATTTTTAAAAATCATTTAGGGTTAGTCAAATTATATCTAAAAATTAAATCAGAACAATCGTTAACGATATTAGTTATTACATTTTCTTAACTCTGATTGTGTTCAAACCATAAAAAACATTATTTGGCTATCTTGTATATGCGAAATAGTAAATTTAAATTAGATTCTAATAATAGATAACAGTAATGAAGTGAGATTTAATTATTTTTTTAGAAAACAATTCATAAGAAAATTTTTAAAAATAATTTACAGTACATTAAATGAACTTCAAAAATTAAATTGGAATCAAATCGGACAATGCTGTAATGATTAATTGTTCTATTTTCTTAGCCCTTGTTATGTCCAAAACTTAAAAAGGATCATTTGGGTCATTTTGTATAACCTAAATATTCATTTTAAAATAAATTTGAATAATAGATAACCGTAATTAAGGGAGATATGACTATTTATTTTAAACACAATACATCAAAATATTTTTAAAAATCATTTAGAATTAATCAAATTATATCTAAAAATTAAATAGGAACAATCGTTAACGCTATTAGTTATTACATTTTTTTAACTCTGGTTGTGTTCAAACCGTAAAAAGTATCATTTGGCTATCTTGTATATGCGAAATAGTAAATTTAAATTATATTCGAATAATAGATAACAGTAATGGAGTGAGATTTAATAATTTTTTTAAAAATGCTATAATGATTAATTGTTCTATTTTCTTAACCCTTGTTATGTCCAAAACTTAAAAACGATCATTTGGGTCATCTTGTATAACCTAAATATTAATTTTAAAATAAATTTGAATAATAGATGACCGTAATTGAGTGAGATATGACTATTTATTTTAAACACAATACATCAAAATATTTTTAAAAATCATTTAGGGTTAATCAAATTATATCTAAAAATTAAATCAGAACAATCGTTAACGATATTAGTTATTACGCGTTCTTAACTCTGGTTGTGTCCAAACCGTAAAAAACATCATTTGGCTATCTTGTATATGCGAAATATTAAATTTAAATTATATTCGAATAAAAGATAAAAGTAATAGAGTGAGATATAAATATTTTTTTAAAAAACAATTCATAAGAAACATTTTAAAAATAATTTACAGTACATTAAATGAACTTCAAAAATTAAATTGGAATCAAATCGGACAATGCTATAATGATTAATTGTTCTATTTTCTTAACCCTTGTTATGTCCAAAACTTAAAAAAGATCATTTGGGTCATCTTGTATAACCTAAATATTCATTTTAAAATAAATTTGAATAATAGATAACCGTAATTGAGTGAGATATGACTATTTATTTTAAACACAATACATCAAAATATTTTTAAAAATCATTTAGGGTTAATCAAATTATATCTAAAAATTAAATCAGAACAATCGTTAACGATATTAGTTATTACGCGTTCTTAACTCTGGTTGTGTTCAAACCGTAAAAAACATCATTTGGCTATCTTGTATATGCGAAATAGTAAATTTAAATTAGATTCTAATAATAGATAACAGTAATGGAGTGGGATTTAATTATTTTTTTAGAAAACAATTAATAAGAAAATTTTTAAAAATAATTTAGAGTACATTAAATGAACTTCAAAAATTAAATTGGAATCAAATCGGACAATGCTGTAATGATGATTTGTTCTGTTTTCTTAACCCTTGTTATGTCCAAAACTTAAAAACGATCATTTGGGTCATCTTGTATTACCTAAATATTAATTTTAAAATAAATTTGAATAATAGATAACCCTAATTGAGTGAGATATGACTATTTTTTTTAAACACAATACATCAAAATATTTTTAAAAATCATTTAGGGTTAATCAAATTATATCTAAAAATTAAATCGGAACAATCGTTACCGCTATTAGTGATTACATTTTCTTAACTCTGGTTGTGTTCAAAACATAAAAAACATTATTTGGCTATCTTGTATATGCGAAATAGTAAATTTAAATTATATTCGAATAAAAGATAAAAGTAATAGAGTGAGATATAAATATTTTTTTAAAAAACAATTCATAAGAAACATTTTAAAAATAATTTACAGTACATTAAATGAAATTCAAAAATTAAATTGGAATCAAATCGGACAATGCTATAATGATTAATTGTTCTATTTTCTTAACCCTTGTTATGTCCAAAACTTAAAAAAGATTATTTGGGTCATCTTGTATAACCTAAATATTCATTTTAAAATAAATTTGAATAATAGATAACCGTAATTGAGTGAGATATGACTATTTATTTTAAACACAATACATCAAAATATTTTTAAAAATCATTTAGGGTTAATCAAATTATATCTAAAAATTAAATCAGAACAATCGTTAACGATATTAGTTATTACGCGTTCTTAACTCTGGTTGTGTTCAAACCGTAAAAAACATCATTTGGCTATCTTGTATATGCGAAATAGTAAATTTAAATTAGATTCTAATAATAGATAACAGTAATGGAGTGAGATTTAATTATTTTTTTAGAAAACAATTCATAAGAAAATTTTTAAAAATAATTTACAGTACATTAAATGAACTTCAAAAATTAAATTGGAATCAAATCGGACAATGCTGTAATGATTAATTGTTCTATTTTCTTAACCCTTGTTATGTCCAAAACTTAAAAAGGATCATTTGGGTCATTTTGTATAACCTAAATATTCATTTTAAAATAAATTTGAATAATAGATAACCGTAATTGAGGGAGATATGACTATTTATTTTAAACACAATACATCAAAATATTTTTAAAAATCATTTAGAATTAATCATATTATATCTAAAAATTAAATAGGAACAATCGTTAACGCTATTAGTTATTACATTTTCTTAACTCTGGTTGTGTTCAAACCGTAAAAAATATCATTTGGCTATCTTGTATATGCGAAATAGTAAATTTAAATTATATTCGAATAAAAGATAACAGTAATGGAGTGAGATTTAATAATTTTTTTAAAAATGCTATAATGATTAATTGTTCTATTTTCTTAACCCTTGTTATGTCCAAAACTTAAAAACGATCATTTGGGTCATCTTGTATAACCTAAATATTAATTTTAAAATAAATTTGAATAATAGATAACCCTAATTGAGTGAGATATGACTATTTTTTTTAAACACATACATCAAAATATTTTTAAAAATCATTTAGGGTTAATCAAATTATATCTAAAAATTAAATCGGAACAATCGTTACCGCTATTAGTTATTACATTTTCTTAACTCTGGTTGTGTTCAAACCATAAAAAACATTATTTGGCTATCTTGTATATGCGAAATAGTAAATTTAAATTATATTCGAATAAAAGATAAAAGTAATAGAGTGAGATATAAATATTTTTTTAAAAAACAATTCATAAGAAACATTTTAAAAATAATTTACAGTACATTAAATGAAATTCAAAAATTAAATTGGAATCAAATCGGACAATGCTATAATGATTAATTGTTCTATTTTCTTAACCCTTGTTATGTCCAAAACTTAAAAAAGATCATTTGGGTCATCTTGTATAACCTAAATATTCATTTTAAAATAAATTTGAATAATAGATAACCGTAATTGAGTGAGATATGACTATTTATTTTAAACACAATACATCAAAATATTTTTAAAAATCATTTAGGGTTAATCAAATTATATCTAAAAATTAAATCAGAACAATCGTTAACGATATTAGTTATTACGCGTTCTTAACTCTGGTTGTGTTCAAACCGTAAAAAACATCATTTGGCTATCTTGTATATGCGAAATAGTAAATTTAAATTAGATTC
This sequence comes from Anthonomus grandis grandis, assembly GCF_022605725.1. Taxonomy (NCBI): domain Eukaryota; kingdom Metazoa; phylum Arthropoda; class Insecta; order Coleoptera; family Curculionidae; genus Anthonomus; species Anthonomus grandis. The sequence goes on along the minus strand of NW_026088452.1, from coordinate 196,592 downwards.
TAATAATAGATAACAGTAATGGAGTGGGATTTAATTATTTTTTTAGAAAACAATTCATAAGAAAATTTTTAAAAATAATTTAGAGTACATTAAATGAACTTCAAAAATTAAATTGGAATCAAATCGGACAATGCTGTAATGATTAATTGTTCTGTTTTCTTAACCCTTGTTATGTCCAAAACTTAAAAACGATCATTTGGGTCATCTTGTATTACCTAAATATTAATTTTAAAATAAATTTGAATAATAGATAACCCTAATTGAGTGAGATATGACTATTTTTTTTTAACACAATACATCAAAATATTTTTAAAAATCATTTAGGGTTAATCAAATTATATCTAAAAATTAAATCGGAACAATCGTTACGGCTATTAGTTATTACATTTTCTTAACTCTGGTTGTGTTCAAACCATAAAAAACATTATTTGGCTATCTTGTATATGCGAAATAGTAAATTTAAATTATATTCGAATAAAAGATAAAAGTAATAGAGTGAGATATAAATATTTTTTAAAAAAACAATTCATAAGAAACATTTTAAAAATAATTTACAGTACATTAAATGAAATTCAAAAATTAAATTGGAATCAAATCGGACAATGCTATAATGATTAATTGTTCTATTTTCTTAACCCTTGTTATGTCCAAAACATAAAAAAGATCATTTGGGTCATCTTGTATAACCTAAATATTCATTTTAAAATAAATTTGAATAATAGATAACCGTAATTGAGTGAGATATGACTATTTATTTTAAACACAATACATCAAAATATTTTTAAAAATCATTTAGGGTTAATCAAATTATATCTAAAAATTAAATCAGAACAATCGTTAACGATATTAGTTATTACATTTTCTTAACTCTGGTTGTGTTCAAACCATAAAAAACATTATTTGGCTATCTTGTATATGCGAAATAGTAAATTTAAATTAGATTCTAATAATAGATAACAGTAATGGAGTGAGATTTAATTATTTTTTTAGAAAACAATTCATAAGAAAATTTTTAAAAATAATTTACAGTACATTAAATGAACTTCAAAAATTAAATTGGAATCAAATCGGACAATGCTGTAATGATTAATTGTTCTATTTTCTTAGCCCTTGTTATGTCCAAAACTTAAAAAGGATCATTTGGGTCATTTTGTATAACCTAAATATTCATTTTAAAATAAATTTGAATAATAGATAACCGTAATTAAGGGAGATATGACTATTTATTTTAAACACAATACATCAAAATATTTTTAAAAATCATTTAGAATTAATCAAATTATATCTAAAAATTAAATAGGAACAATCGTTAACGCTATTAGTTATTACATTTTCTTAACTCTGGTTGTGTTCAAACTGTAAAAAATATCATTTGGCTATCTTGTATATGCGAAATAGTAAATTTAAATTATATTCGAATAATAGATAACAGTAATGGAGTGAGATTTAATAATTTTTTTAAAAATGCTATAATGATTAATTGTTCTATTTTCTTAACCCTTGTTATGTCCAAAACTTAAAAACGATCATTTGGGTCATCTTGTATAACCTAAATATTAATTTTAAAATAAATTTGAATAATAGATAACCCTAATTGAGTGAGATATGACTATTTTTTTTAAACACAATACATCAAAATATTTTTAAAAATCATTTAGGGTTAATCAAATTATATCTAAAAATTAAATCGGAACAATCGTTACCGCTATTAGTTATTACATTTTCTTAACTCTGGTTGTGTTCAAAACATAAAAAACATTATTTGGCTATCTTGTATATGCGAAATAGTAAATTTAAATTATATTCGAATAAAAGATAAAAGTAATAGAGTGAGATATAAATATTTTTTTAAAAAACAATTCATAAGAAACATTTTAAAAATAATTTACAGTACATTAAATGAAATTCAAAAATTAAATTGGAATCAAATCGGACAATGCTATAATGATTAATTGTTCTATTTTCTTAACCCTTGTTATGTCCAAAACTTAAAAAAGATCATTTGGGTCATCTTGTATAACCTAAATATTCATTTTAAAATAAATTTGAATAATAGATAACCGTAATTGAGTGAGATATGACTATTTATTTTAAACACAATACATCAAAATATTTTTAAAAATCATTTAGGGTTAATCAAATTATATCTAAAAATTAAATCAGAACAATCGTTAACGATATTAGTTATTACATTTTCTTAACTCTGGTTGTGTTCAAACCGTAAAAAACATTATTTGGCTATCTTGTATATGCGAAATAGTAAATTTAAATTAGATTCTAATAATAGATAACAGTAATGGAGTGAGATTTAATTATTTTTTTAGAAAACAATTCATAGGAAAATTTTTAAAAATAATTTACAGTACATTAAATGAACTTCAAAAATTAAATTGGAATCAAATCGGACAATGCTGTAATGATTAATTGTTCTATTTTCTTAACCCTTGTTATGTCCAAAACTTAAAAAGGATCATTTGGGTCATTTTGTATAACCTAAATATTCATTTTAAAATAAATTTGAATAATAGATAACCGTAATTAAGGGAGATATGACTATTTATTTTAAACACAATACATCAAAATATTTTTAAAAATCATTTAGAATTAATCAAATTATATCTAAAAATTATATAGGAACAATCGTTAACGCTATTAGTTATTACATTTTCTTAACTCTGGTTGTGTTCAAACCGTAAAAAGTATCATTTGGCTATCTTGTATATGCGAAATAGTAAATTTAAATTAGATTCTAATAATAGATAACAGTAATGGAGTGAGATTTAATTATTTTTTTAGAAAACAATTCATAGGAAAATTTTTAAAAATAATTTACAGTACATTAAATGAAATTCAAAAATTAAATTGGAATCAAATCGGACAATGCTATAATGATTAATTGTTCTATTTTCTTAACCCTTGTTATGTCCAAAACTTAAAAACGATCATTTGGGTCATCTTGTATAACCTAAATATTAATTTTAAAATAAATTTGAATAATAGATGAGCGTAATTGAGTGAGATATGACTATTTATTTTAAACACAATACATCAAAATATTTTTAAAAATCATTTAGGGTTAATCAAATTATATCTAAAAATTAGATCGGAACAATCGTTACCGCTATTAGTTATTACATTTTCTTAACTCTGGTTGTGTTCAAACCATAAAAAACATTATTTGGCTATCTTGTATATGCGAAATAGTAAATTTAAATTATATTCGAATAAAAGATAAAAGTAATAGAGTGAGATATAAATATTTTTTTAAAAAACAATTCATAAGAAACATTTTAAAAATAATTTACAGTACATTAAATGAACTTCAAAAATTAAATTGGAATCAAATCGGACAATGCTATAATGATTAATTGTTCTATTTTCTTAACCCTTGTTATGTCCAAAACTTAAAAAAGATCATTTGGGTCATCTTGTATAACCTAAATATTCATTTTAAAATAAATTTGAATAATAGATAACCGTAATTGAGTGAGATATGACTATTTATTTTAAACACAATACATCAAAATATTTTTAAAAATCATTTAGGGTTAATCAAATTATATCTAAAAATTAAATCAGAACAATCGTTAACGATATTAGTTATTACGCGTTCTTAACTCTGGTTGTGTTCAAACCGTAAAAAACATCATTTGGCTATCTTGTATATGCGAAATAGTAAATTTAAATTAGATTCTAATAATAGATAACAGTAATGGAGTGAGATTTAATTATTTTTTTAGATAACAATTCATAAGAAAATTTTTAAAAATAATTTACAGTACATTAAATGAACTTCAAAAATTAAATTGGAATCAAATCGGACAATGCTGTAATGATTAATTGTTCTGTTTTCTTAACCCTTGTTATGTCCAAAACTTAAAAACGATCATTTGGGTCATCTTGTATAACCTAAATTTTAATTTTAAAATAAATTTGAATAATAGATGACCCTAATTGAGTGAGATATGACTATTTTTTTTAAACACAATACATCAAAATATTTTTAAAAATCATTTAGGGTTAATCAAATTATATCTAAAAATTAAATCGGAACAATCGTTACGGCTATTAGTTATTAGATTTTCTTAACTCTGGTTGTGTTTAAACCATAAAAAACCATATTTGGCTATCTTGTATATGCGAAATAGTAAATTTAAATTATATTCGAATAAAAGATAAAAGTAATAGAGTGAGATATAAATATTTTTTTAAAAAACAATTCATAAGAAACATTTTAAAAATAATTTACAGTACATTAAATGAAATTCAAAAATTAAATTGGAATCAAATCGGACAATGCTATAATGATTAATTGTTCTATTTTCTTAACCCTTGTTATGTCCAAAACTTAAAAAAGATCATTTGGGTCATCTTGTATAACCTAAATATTCATTTTAAAATAAATTTGAATAATAGATAACCGTAATTGAGTGAGATATGACTATTTATTTTAAACACAATACATCAAAATATTTTTAAAAATCATTTAGGGTTAATCAAATTATATCTAAAAATTAAATCAGAACAATCGTTAACGATATTAGTTATTACATTTTCTTAACTCTGGTTGTGTTCAAACCATAAAAAACATTATTTGGCTATCTTGTATATGCGAAATAGTAAATTTAAATTAGATTCTAATAATAGATAACAGTAATGGAGTGAGATTTAATTATTTTTTTAGAAAACAATTCATAAGAAAATTTTTAAAAATAATTTACAGTACATTAAATGAACTTCAAAAATTAAATTGGAATCAAATCGGACAATGCTGTAATGATTAAATGTTCTATTTTCTTAGCCCTTGTTATGTCCAAAACTTAAAAAGGATCATTTGGGTCATTTTGTATAACCTAAATATTCATTTTAAAATAAATTTGAATAATAGATAACCGTAATTAACGGAGATATGACTATTTATTTTAAACACAATACATCAAAATATTTTTAAAAATCATTTAGAATTAATCAAATTATATCTAAAAATTAAATAGGAACAATCGTTAACGCTATTAGTTATTACATTTTCTTAACTCTGGTTGTGTTCAAACTGTAAAAAATATCATTTGGCTATCTTGTATATGCGAAATAGTAAATTTAAATTATATTCGAATAATAGATAACAGTAATGGAGTGAGATTTAATAATTTTTTTAAAAATGCTATAATGATTAATTGTTCTATTTTCTTAACCCTTGTTATGTCCAAAACTTAAAAACGATCATTTGGGTTATCTTGTATAACCTAAATATTAATTTTAAAATAAATTTGAATAATAGATAACCCTAATTGAGTGAGATATGACTATTTTTTTTAAACACAATACATCAAAATATTTTTAAATATCATTTAGGGTTAATCAAATTATATCTAAAAATTAAATCGGAACAATCGTTACCGCTATTAGTTATTACATTTTCTTAACTCTGGTTGTGTTCAAACCATAAAAAACATTATTTGGCTATCTTGTATATGCGAAATAGTAAATTTAAATTATATTCGAATAAAAGATAAAAGTAATAGAGTGAGATATAAATATTTTTTTAAAAAACAATTTATAAGAAACATTTTAAAAATAATTTACAGTACATTAAATGAACTTCAAAAATTAAATTGGAATCAAATCGGACAATGCTATAATGATTAATTGTTCTATTTTCTTAACCCTTGTTATGTCCAAAACTTAAAAAAGATCATTTGGGTCATCTTGTATAACCTAAATATTCATTTTAAAATAAATTTGAATAATAGATAACCGTAATTGAGTGAGATATGACTATTTATTTTAAACACAATACATCAAAATATTTTTAAAAATCATTTAGGGTTAATCAAATTATATCTAAAAATTAAATCAGAACAATCGTTAACGATATTAGTTATTACGCGTTCTTAACTCTGGTTGTGTTCAAACCGTAAAAAACATCATTTGGCTATCTTGTATATGCGAAATAGTAAATTTAAATTAGATTCTAATAATAGATAACAGTAATGGAGTGAGATTTAATTATTTTTTTAGATAACAATTCATAAGAAAATTTTTAAAAATAATTTACAGTACATTAAATGAACTTCAAAAATTAAATTGGAATCAAATCGGACAATGCTGTAATGATTAATTGTTCTGTTTTCTTAACCCTTGTTATGTCCAAAACTTAAAAACGATCATTTGGGTCATCTTGTATAACCTAAATTTTAATTTTAAAATAAATTTGAATAATAGATGACCCTAATTGAGTGAGATATGACTATTTTTTTTAAACACAATACATCAAAATATTTTTAAAAATCATTTAGGGTTAATCAAATTATATCTAAAAATTAAATCGGAACAATCGTTACGGCTATTAGTTATTAGATTTTCTTAACTCTGGTTGTGTTTAAACCATAAAAAACCATATTTGGCTATCTTGTATATGCGAAATAGTAAATTTAAATTATATTCGAATAAAAGATAAAAGTAATAGAGTGAGATATAAATATTTTTTTAAAAAACAATTCATAAGAAACATTTTAAAAATAATTTACAGTACATTAAATGAAATTCAAAAATTAAATTGGAATCAAATCGGACAATGCTATAATGATTAATTGTTCTATTTTCTTAACCCTTGTTATGTCCAAAACTTAAAAAAGATCATTTGGGTCATCTTGTATAACCTAAATATTAATTTTAAAATAAATTTGAATAATAGATAACCCTAATTGAGTATGATATGACTATTTTTTTTAAACACAATACATCAAAATATTTTTAAATATCATTTAGGGTTAATCAAATTATATCTAAAAATTAAATCGGAACAATCGTTACCGCTATTAGTTATTACATTTTCTTAACTCTGGTTGTGTTCAAACCATAAAAAACATTATTTGGCTATCTTGTATATGCGAAATAGTAAATTTAAATTATATTCGAATAAAAGATAAAAGTAATAGAGTGAGATATAAATATTTTTTTAAAAAACAATTTATAAGAAACATTTTAAAAATAATTTACAGTACATTAAATGAAATTCAAAAATTAAATTGGAATCAAATCGGACAATGCTATAATGATTAATTGTTCTATTTTCTTAACCCTTGTTATGTCCAAAACTTAAAAAAGATCATTTGGGTCATCTTGTATAACCTAAATATTCATTTTAAAATAAATTTGAATAATAGATAACCGTAATTGAGTGAGATATGACTATTTATTTTAAACACAATACATCAAAATATTTTTAAAAATCATTTAGGGTTAGTCAAATTATATCTAAAAATTAAATCAGAACAATCGTTAACGATATTAGTTATTACATTTTCTTAACTCTGATTGTGTTCAAACCATAAAAAACATTATTTGGCTATCTTGTATATGCGAAATAGTAAATTTAAATTAGATTCTAATAATAGATAACAGTAATGAAGTGAGATTTAATTATTTTTTTAGAAAACAATTCATAAGAAAATTTTTAAAAATAATTTACAGTACATTAAATGAACTTCAAAAATTAAATTGGAATCAAATCGGACAATGCTGTAATGATTAATTGTTCTATTTTCTTAGCCCTTGTTATGTCCAAAACTTAAAAAGGATCATTTGGGTCATTTTGTATAACCTAAATATTCATTTTAAAATAAATTTGAATAATAGATAACCGTAATTAAGGGAGATATGACTATTTATTTTAAACACAATACATCAAAATATTTTTAAAAATCATTTAGAATTAATCAAATTATATCTAAAAATTAAATAGGAACAATCGTTAACGCTATTAGTTATTACATTTTTTTAACTCTGGTTGTGTTCAAACCGTAAAAAGTATCATTTGGCTATCTTGTATATGCGAAATAGTAAATTTAAATTATATTCGAATAATAGATAACAGTAATGGAGTGAGATTTAATAATTTTTTTAAAAATGCTATAATGATTAATTGTTCTATTTTCTTAACCCTTGTTATGTCCAAAACTTAAAAACGATCATTTGGGTCATCTTGTATAACCTAAATATTAATTTTAAAATAAATTTGAATAATAGATGACCGTAATTGAGTGAGATATGACTATTTATTTTAAACACAATACATCAAAATATTTTTAAAAATCATTTAGGGTTAATCAAATTATATCTAAAAATTAAATCAGAACAATCGTTAACGATATTAGTTATTACGCGTTCTTAACTCTGGTTGTGTCCAAACCGTAAAAAACATCATTTGGCTATCTTGTATATGCGAAATATTAAATTTAAATTATATTCGAATAAAAGATAAAAGTAATAGAGTGAGATATAAATATTTTTTTAAAAAACAATTCATAAGAAACATTTTAAAAATAATTTACAGTACATTAAATGAACTTCAAAAATTAAATTGGAATCAAATCGGACAATGCTATAATGATTAATTGTTCTATTTTCTTAACCCTTGTTATGTCCAAAACTTAAAAAAGATCATTTGGGTCATCTTGTATAACCTAAATATTCATTTTAAAATAAATTTGAATAATAGATAACCGTAATTGAGTGAGATATGACTATTTATTTTAAACACAATACATCAAAATATTTTTAAAAATCATTTAGGGTTAATCAAATTATATCTAAAAATTAAATCAGAACAATCGTTAACGATATTAGTTATTACGCGTTCTTAACTCTGGTTGTGTTCAAACCGTAAAAAACATCATTTGGCTATCTTGTATATGCGAAATAGTAAATTTAAATTAGATTCTAATAATAGATAACAGTAATGGAGTGGGATTTAATTATTTTTTTAGAAAACAATTAATAAGAAAATTTTTAAAAATAATTTAGAGTACATTAAATGAACTTCAAAAATTAAATTGGAATCAAATCGGACAATGCTGTAATGATGATTTGTTCTGTTTTCTTAACCCTTGTTATGTCCAAAACTTAAAAACGATCATTTGGGTCATCTTGTATTACCTAAATATTAATTTTAAAATAAATTTGAATAATAGATAACCCTAATTGAGTGAGATATGACTATTTTTTTTAAACACAATACATCAAAATATTTTTAAAAATCATTTAGGGTTAATCAAATTATATCTAAAAATTAAATCGGAACAATCGTTACCGCTATTAGTGATTACATTTTCTTAACTCTGGTTGTGTTCAAAACATAAAAAACATTATTTGGCTATCTTGTATATGCGAAATAGTAAATTTAAATTATATTCGAATAAAAGATAAAAGTAATAGAGTGAGATATAAATATTTTTTTAAAAAACAATTCATAAGAAACATTTTAAAAATAATTTACAGTACATTAAATGAAATTCAAAAATTAAATTGGAATCAAATCGGACAATGCTATAATGATTAATTGTTCTATTTTCTTAACCCTTGTTATGTCCAAAACTTAAAAAAGATCATTTGGGTCATCTTGTATAACCTAAATATTCATTTTAAAATAAATTTGAATAATAGATAACCGTAATTGAGTGAGATATGACTATTTATTTTAAACACAATACATCAAAATATTTTTATAAATCATTTAGGGTTAATCAAATTATATCTAAAAATTAAATCAGAACAATCGTTAACGATATTAGTTATTACATTTTCTTAACTCTGGTTGTGTTCAAACCGTAAAAAACATTATTTGGCTATCTTGTATATGCGAAATAGTAAATTTAAATTAGATTCTAATAATAACCGTAATTGAGTGAGATATGACTATTTATTTTAAACACAATACATCAAAATATTTTTAAAAATCATTTAGGGTTAGTCAAATTATATCTAAAAATTAAATCAGAACAATCGTTAACGATATTAGTTATTACATTTTCTTAACTCTGATTGTGTTCAAACCATAAAAAACATTATTTGGCTATCTTGTATATGCGAAATAGTAAATTTAAATTAGATTCTAATAATAGATAACAGTAATGAAGTGAGATTTAATTATTTTTTTAGAAAACAATTCATAAGAAAATTTTTAAAAATAATTTACAGTACATTAAATGAACTTCAAAAATTAAATTGGAATCAAATCGGACAATGCTGTAATGATTAATTGTTCTATTTTCTTAGCCCTTGTTATGTCCAAAACTTAAAAAGAATCATTTGGGTCATTTTGTATAACCTAAATATTCATTTTAAAATAAATTTGAATAATAGATAACCGTAATTAAGGGAGATATGACTATTTATTTTAAACACAATACATCAAAATCTTTTTAAAAATCATTTAGAATTAATCAAATTATATCTAAAAATTAAATAGGAACAATCGTTAACGCTATTAGTTATTACATTTTTTTAACTCTGGTTGTGTTCAAACCGTAAAAAGTATCATTTGGCTATCTTGTATATGCGAAATAGTAAATTTAAATTATATTCGAATAATAGATAACAGTAATGGAGTGAGATTTAATAATTTTTTTAAAAATGCTATAATGATTAATTGTTCTATTTTCTTAACCCTTGTTATGTCCAAAACTTAAAAACGATCATTTGGGTCATCTTGTATAACCTAAATATTAATTTTAAAATAAATTTGAATAATAGATGACCGTAATTGAGTGAGATATGACTATTTATTTTAAACACAATACATCAAAATATTTTTAAAAATCATTTAGGGTTAATCAAATTATATCTAAAAATTAAATCAGAACAATCGTTAACGATATTAGTTATTACGCGTTCTTAACTCTGGTTGTGTCCAAACCGTAAAAAACATCATTTGGCTATCTTGTATATGCGAAATATTAAATTTAAATTATATTCGAATAAAAGATAAAAGTAATAGAGTGAGATATAAATATTTTTTTAAAAAACAATTCATAAGAAACATTTTAAAAATAATTTACAGTACATTAAATGAACTTCAAAAATTAAATTGGAATCAAATCGGACAATGCTATAATGATTAATTGTTCTATTTTCTTAACCCTTGTTATGTCCAAAACTTAAAAAAGATCATTTGGGTCATCTTGTATAACCTAAATATTCATTTTAAAATAAATTTGAATAATAGATAACCGTAATTGAGTGAGATATGACTATTTATTTTAAACACAATACATCAAAATATTTTTAAAAATCATTTAGGGTTAATCAAATTATATCTAAAAATTAAATCAGAACAATCGTTAACGATATTAGTTATTACGCGTTCTTAACTCTGGTTGTGTTCAAACCGTAAAAAACATCATTTGGCTATCTTGTATATGCGAAATAGTAAATTTAAATTAGATTCTAATAATAGATAACAGTAATGGAGTGGGATTTAATTATTTTTTTAGAAAACAATTAATAAGAAAATTTTTAAAAATAATTTAGAGTACATTAAATGAACTTCAAAAATTAAATTGGAATCAAATCGGACAATGCTGTAATGATGATTTGTTCTGTTTTCTTAACCCTTGTTATGTCCAAAACTTAAAAACGATCATTTGGGTCATCTTGTATTACCTAAATATTAATTTTAAAATAAATTTGAATAATAGATAACCCTAATTGAGTGAGATATGACTATTTTTTTTAAACACAATACATCAAAATATTTTTAAAAATCATTTAGGGTTAATCAAATTATATCTAAAAATTAAATCGGAACAATCGTTACCGCTATTAGTGATTACATTTTCTTAACTCTGGTTGTGTTCAAAACATAAAAAACATTATTTGGCTATCTTGTATATGCGAAATAGTAAATTTAAATTATATTCGAATAAAAGATAAAAGTAATAGAGTGAGATATAAATATTTTTTTAAAAAACAATTCATAAGAAACATTTTAAAAATAATTTACAGTACATTAAATGAAATTCAAAAATTAAATTGGAATCAAATCGGACAATGCTATAATGATTAATTGTTCTATTTTCTTAACCCTTGTTATGTCCAAAACTTAAAAAAGATCATTTGGGTCATCTTGTATAACCTAAATATTCATTTTAAAATAAATTTGAATAATAGATAACCGTAATTGAGTGAGATATGACTATTTATTTTAAACACAATACATCAAAATATTTTTATAAATCATTTAGGGTTAATCAAATTATATCTAAAAATTAAATCAGAACAATCGTTAACGATATTAGTTATTACATTTTCTTAACTCTGGTTGTGTTCAAACCGTAAAAAACATTATTTGGCTATCTTGTATATGCGAAATAGTAAATTTAAATTAGATTCTAATAATAGATAACAGTAATGGAGTGAGATTTAATTATTTTTTTAGAAAACAATTCATAGGAAAATTTTTAAAAATAATTTACAGTACATTAAATGAACTTCAAAAATTAAATTGGAATCAAATCGGACAATGCTGTAATGATTAATTGTTCTATTTTCTTAACCCTTGTTATGTCCAAAACTTAAAAAGGATCATTTGGGTCGTTTTGTATAACCTAAATATTCATTTTAAAATAAATTTGAATAATAGATAACCGTAATTAAGGGAGATATGACTATTTATTTTAAACACAATACATCAAAATATTTTTAAAAATCATTTAGAATTAATCAAATTATATCTAAAAATTAAATAGGAACAATCGTTAACGCTATTAGTTATTACATTTTCTTAAATCTGGTTGTGTTCAAACCGTAAAAAGTATCATTTGGCTATCTTGTATATGCGAAATAGTAAATTTAAATTATATTCGAATAATAGATAACAGTAATGGAGTGAGATTTAATAATTTTTTTAAAAATGCTATAATGATTAATTGTTCTATTTTCTTAACCCTTGTTATGTCCAAAACTTAAAAACGATCATTTGGGTCATCTTGTATAACCTAAATATTAATTTTAAAATAAATTTGAATAATAGATGAGCGTAATTGAGTGAGATATGACTATTTATTTTAAACACAATACATCAAAATATTTTTAAAAATCATTTAGGGTTAATCAAATTATATCTAAAAATTAGATCGGAACAATCGTTACCGCTATTAGTTATTACATTTTCTTAACTCTGGTTGTGTTCAAACCATAAAAAACATTATTTGGCTATCTTGTATATGCGAAATAGTAAATTTAAATTATATTCGAATAAAAGATAAAAGTAATAGAGTGAGATATAAATATTTTTTTAAAAAACAATTCATAAGAAACATTTTAAAAATAATTTACAGTACATTAAATGATATTCAAAAATTAAATTGGAATCAAATCGGACAATGCTATAATGATTAATTGTTCTATTTTCTTAACCCTTGTTATGTCCAAAACTTAAAAAAGATCATTTGGGTCATCTTGTATAACCTAAATATTCATTTTAAAATAAATTTGAATAATAGATAACCGTAATTGAGTGAGATATGACTATTTATTTTAAACACAATACATCAAAATATTTTTAAAAATCATTTAGGGTTAATCAAATTATATCTAAAAATTAAATCAGAACAATCGTTAACGATATTAGTTATTACGCGTTCTTAACTCTGGTTGTGTTCAAACCGTAAAAAACATCATTTGGCTATCTTGTATATGCGAAATAGTAAATTTAAATTAGATTCTAATAATAGATAACAGTAATGGAGTGAGATTTAATTATTTTTTTAGAAAACAATTCATAAGAAAATTTTTAAAAATAATTTACAGTACATTAAATGAACTTCAAAAATTAAATTGGAATCAAATCGGACAATGCTGTAATGATTAATTGTTCTATTTTCTTAACCCTTGTTATGTCCAAAACTTAAAAAGGATCATTTGGGTCATTTTGTATAACCTAAATATTCATTTTAAAATAAATTTGAATAATAGATAACCGTAATTGAGGGAGATATGACTATTTATTTTAAACACAATACATCAAAATATTTTTAAAAATCATTTAGAATTAATCATATTATATCTAAAAATTAAATAGGAACAATCGTTAACGCTATTAGTTATTACATTTTCTTAACTCTGGTTGTGTTCAAACCGTAAAAAATATCATTTGGCTATCTTGTATATGCGAAATAGTAAATTTAAATTATATTCGAATAAAAGATAACAGTAATGGAGTGAGATTTAATAATTTTTTTAAAAATGCTATAATGATTAATTGTTCTATTTTCTTAACCCTTGTTATGTCCAAAACTTAAAAACGATTATTTGGGTCATCTTGTATAACCTAAATATTAATTTTAAAATAAATTTGAATAATAGATAACCCTAATTGAGTGAGATATGACTATTTTTTTTAAACACAATACATCAAAATATTTTTAAAAATCATTTAGGGTTAATCAAATTATATCTAAAAATTAAATCGGAACAATCGTTACCGCTATTAGTTATTACATTTTCTTAACTCTGGTTGTGTTCAAACCATAAAAAACATTATTTGGCTATCTTGTATATGCGAAATAGTAAATTTAAATTATATTCGAATAAAAGATAAAAGTAATAGAGTGAGATATAAATATTTTTTTAAAAAACAATTCATAAGAAACATTTTAAAAATAATTTACAGTACATTAAATGAAATTCAAAAATTAAATTGGAATCAAATCGGACAATGCTATAATGATTAATTGTTCTATTTTCTTAACCCTTGTTATGTCCAAAACTTAAAAAAGATCATTTGGGTCATCTTGTATAACCTAAATATTCATTTTAAAATAAATTTGAATAATAGATAACCGTAATTGAGTGAGATATGACTATTTATTTTAAACACAATACATCAAAATATTTTTAAAAATCATTTAGGGTTAATCAAATTATATCTAAAAATTAAATCAGAACAATCGTTAACGATATTAGTTATTACGCGTTCTTAACTCTGGTTGTGATCAAACCGTAAAAAACATCATTTGGCTATCTTGTATATGCGAAATAGTAAATTTAAATTAGATTCTAATAATAGATAACAGTAATGGAGTGGGATTTAATTATTTTTTTAGAAAACAATTCATAAGAAAATTTTTAAAAATAATTTAGAGTACATTAAATGAACTTCAAAAATTAAATTGGAATCAAATCGGACAATGCTGTAATGATTAATTGTTCTATTTTCTTAACCCTTGTTATGTCCAAAACATAAAAAAGATCATTTGGGTCATCTTGTATAACCTAAATATTCATTTTAAAATAAATTTGAATAATAGATAACCGTAATTGAGTGAGATATGACTATTTATTTTAAACACAATACATCAAAATATTTTTAAAAATCATTTAGGGTTAATCAAATTATATCTAAAAATTAAATCGGAACAATCGTTACGGCTATTAGTTATTACATTTTCTTAACTCTGGTTGTGTTCAAACCATAAAAAACATTATTTGGCTATCTTGTATATGCGAAATAGTAAATTTAAATTAGATTCTAATAATAGATAACAGTAATGGAGTGAGATTTAATTATTTTTTTAGAAAACAATTCATAAGAAAATTTTTAAAAATAATTTACAGTACATTAAATGAACTTCAAAAATTAAATTGGAATCAAATCGGACAATGCTGTAATGATTAATTGTTCTATTTTCTTAGCCCTTGTTATGTCCAAAACTTAAAAAGGATCATTTGGGTCATTTTGTATAACCTAAATATTCATTTTAAAATAAATTTGAATAATAGATAACCGTAATTAAGGGAGATATGACTATTTATTTTAAACACAATACATCAAAATATTTTTAAAAATCATTTAGAATTAATCAAATTATATCTAAAAATTAAATAGGAACAATCGTTAACGCTATTAGTTATTACATTTTCTTAACTCTGGTTGTGTTCAAACTGTAAAAAATATCATTTGGCTATCTTGTATATGCGAAATAGTAAATTTAAATTATATTCGAATAATAGATAACAGTAATGGAGTGAGATTTAATAATTTTTTTAAAAATGCTATAATGATTAATTGTTCTATTTTCTTAACCCTTGTTATGTCCAAAACTTAAAAACGATCATTTGGATCATCTTGTATAACCTAAATATTAATTTTAAAATAAATTTGAATAATAGATAACCCTAATTGAGTGAGATATGACTATTTTTTTTAAACACAATACATCAAAATATTTTTAAATATCATTTAGGGTTAATCAAATTATATCTAAAAATTAAATCGGAACAATCGTTACCGCTATTAGTTATTACATTTTCTTAACTCTGGTTGTGTTCAAACCATAAAAAACATTATTTGGCTATCTTGTATATGCGAAATATTAAATTTAAATTATATTCGAATAAAAGATAAAAGTAATAGAGTGAGATATAAATATTTTTTTAAAAAACAATTCATAAGAAACATTTTAAAAATAATTTACAGTACATTAAATGAACTTCAAAAATTAAATTGGAATCAAATCGGACAATGCTATAATGATTAATTGTTCTATTTTCTTAACCCTTGTTATGTCCAAAACTTAAAAAAGATCATTTGGGTCATCTTGTATAACCTAAATATTCATTTTAAAATAAATTTGAATAATAGATAACCGTAATTGAGTGAGATATGACTATTTATTTTAAACACAATACATCAAAATATTTTTAAAAATCATTTAGGGTTAATCAAATTATATCTAAAAATTAAATCAGAACAATCGTTAACGATATTAGTTATTACGCGTTCTTAACTCTGGTTGTGTCCAAACCGTAAAAAACATCATTTGGCTATCTTGTATATGCGAAATATTAAATTTAAATTATATTCGAATAAAAGATAAAAGTAATAGAGTGAGATATAAATATTTTTTTAAAAAACAATTCATAAGAAACATTTTAAAAATAATTTACAGTACATTAAATGAACTTCAAAAATTAAATTGGAATCAAATCGGACAATGCTATAATGATTAATTGTTCTATTTTCTTAACCCTTGTTATGTCCAAAACTTAAAAAAGATCATTTGGGTCATCTTGTATAACCTAAATATTCATTTTAAAATAAATTTGAATAATAGATAACCGTAATTGAGTGAGATATGACTATTTATTTTAAACACAATACCTCAAAATATTTTTAAAAATCATTTAGGGTTAATCAAATTATATCTAAAAATTAAATCAGAACAATCGTTAACGATATTAGTTATTACGCGTTCTTAACTCTGGTTGTGTTCAAACCGTAAAAAACATCATTTGGCTATCTACAATGCGAAATAGTAAATTTAAATTAGATTCTAATAATAGATAACAGTAATGGAGTGAGATTTAATTATTTTTTTAGAAAACAATTCATAAGAAAATTTTAAAAAATAATTTACAGTACATTAAATGAACTTCAAAAATTAAATTGGAATCAAATCGGACAATGCTGTAATAATTAATTGTTCTATTTTCTTAACCCTTGTTATGTCCAAAACTTAAAAACGATCATTTGGGTCATCTTGTATAACCTAAATATTAATTTTAAAATAAATTTGAATAATAGATAACCCTAATTGAGTATGATATGACTATTTTTTTTAAACAAAATACATCAAAATATTTTTAAAAATCATTTAGGGTTAATCAAATTATATCTAAAAATTAAATCGGAACAATCGTTACCGCTATTAGTTATTACATTTTCTTAACTCTGGTTGTGTTCAAACCATAAAAAACATTATTTGGCTATCTTGTATATGCGAAATAGTAAATTTAAATTATATTCGAATAAAAGATAAAAGTAATAGAGTGAGATATAAATATTTTTTTAAAAAACAATTCATAAGAAACATTTTAAAAATAATTTACAGTACATTAAATGATATTCAAAAATTAAATTGGAATCAAATCGGACAATGCTATAATGATTAATTGTTCTATTTTCTTAACCCTTGTTATGTCCAAAACTTAAAAAAGATCATTTGGGTCATCTTGTATAACCTAAATATTCATTTTAAAATAAATTTGAATAATAGATAACCGTAATTGAGTGAGATATGACTATTTATTTTAAACACAATACATCAAAATATTTTTAAAAATCATTTAGGGTTAATCAAATTATATCTAAAAATTAAATCAGAACAATCGTTAACGATATTAGTTATTACGCGTTCTTAACTCTGGTTGTGTTCAAACCGTAAAAAACATCATTTGGCTATCTTGTATATGCGAAATAGTAAATTTAAATTAGATTCTAATAATGGATAACAGTAATGGAGTGAGATTTAATTATTTTTTTAGAAAACAATTCATAAGAAAATTTTAAAAAATAATTTACAGTACATTAAATGAACTTCAAAAATTAAATTGGAATCAAATCGGACAATGCTGTAATGATTAATTGTTCTATTTTCTTAACCCTTGTTATGTCCAAAACTTAAAAAGGATCATTTGGGTCATTTTGTATAACCTAAATATTCATTTTAAAATAAATTTGAATAATAGATAACCGTAATTGAGGGAGATATGACTATTTATTTTAAACACAATACATCAAAATATTTTTAAAAATCATTTAGAATTAATCATATTATATCTAAAAATTAAATAGGAACAATCGTTAACGCTATTAGTTATTACATTTTCTTAACTCTGGTTGTGTTCAAACCGTAAAAAATATCATTTGGCTATTTTGTATATGCGAAATAGTAAATTTAAATTATATTCGAATAATAGATAACAGTAATGGAGTGAGTTTTAATAATTTTTTTAAAAATGCTATAATGATTAATTGTTCTATTTTCTTAACCCTTGTTATGTCCAAAACTTAAAAACGATCATTTGGGTCATCTTGTATAACCTAAATATTAATTTTAAAATAAATTTGAATAATAGATAACCCTAATTGAGTGAGATATGACTATTTTTTTTAAACACAATACATCAAAATATTTTTAAAAATCATTTAGGGTTAATCAAATTATATCTAAAAATTAAATCGGAACAATCGTTACCGCTATTAGTTATTACATTTTCTTAACTCTGGTTGTGTTCAAAACATAAAAAACATTATTTGGCTATCTTGTATATGCGAAATAGTAAATTTAAATTATATTCGAATAAAAGATAAAAGTAATAGAGTGAGATATAAATATTTTTTTAAAAAACAATTCATAAGAAATATTTTAAAAATAATTTACAGTACATTAAATGAAATTCAAAAATTAAATTGGAATCAAATCGGACAACGCTATAATGATTAATTGTTCTATTTTCTTAACCCTTGTTATGTCCAAAACTTAAAAAAGATCATTTGGGTCATCTTGTATAACATAAATATTCATTTTAAAATAAATTTGAATAATAGATAACCGTAATTGAGTGAGATATGACTATTTATTTTAAACACAATACATCAAAATATTTTTAAAAATCATTTAGGGTTAATCAAATTATATCTAAAAATTAAATCAGAACAATCGTTAACAATATTAGTTATTACGCGTTCTTAACTCTGGTTGTGTTCAAACCGTAAAAAACATCATTTGGCTATCTTGTATATGCGAAATAGTAAATTTAAATTAGATTCTAATAATAGATAACAGTAATGGAGTGATATTTAATTATTTTTTTAGATAACAATTCATAAGAAAATTTTTAAAAATAATTTACAGTACATTAAATGAACTTCAAAAATTAAATTGGAATCAAATCGGACAATGCTGTAATGATTAATTGTTCTGTTTTCTTAACCCTTGTTATGTCCAAAACTTAAAAACGATCATTTGGGTCATCTTGTATAACCTAAATATTAATTTTAAAATAAATTTGAATAATAGATGACCCTAATTGAGTGAGATATGACTATTTTTTTTAAACACAATACATCAAAATATTTTTAAAAATCATTTAGGGTTAATCAAATTATATCTAAAAATTAAATCGGAACAATCGTTACGGCTATTAGTTATTACATTTTCTTAACTCTGGTTGTGTTCAAACCATAAAAAACCATATTTGGCTATCTTGTATATGCGAAATAGTAAATTTAAATTATATTCGAATAAAAGATAAAAGTAATAGAGTGAGATATAAATATTTTTTTAAAAAACAATTCATAAGAAACATTTTAAAAATAATTTACAGTGCATTAAATGAAATTCAAAAATTAAATTGGAATCAAATCGGACAATGCTATAATGATTAATTGTTCTATTTTCTTAACCCTTGTTATGTCCAAAACTTAAAAAAGATCATTTGGGTCATCTTGTATAACCTAAATATTCATTTTAAAATAAATTTGAATAATAGATAACCGTAATTGAGTGAGATATGACTATTTATTTTAAACACAATACATCAAAATATTTTTAAAAATCATTTAGGGTTAATCAAATTATATCTAAAAATTAAATCAGAACAATCGTTAACGATATTAGTTATTACATTTTCTTAACTCTGGTTGTGTTCAAACCATAAAAAACATTATTTGGCTATCTTGTATATGCGAAATATTAAATTTAAATTATATTTGAATAAAAGATAAAAGTAATAGAGTAAGATATAAATATTTTTTTAAAAAACAATTCATAAGAAACATTTTAAAAATAATTTACAGTACATTAAATGAACTTCAAAAATTAAATTGGAATCAAATCGGACAATGCTATAATGATTAATTGTTCTATTTTCTTAACCCTTGTTATGTCCAAAACTTAAAAAAGATCATTTGGGTCATCTTGTATAACCTAAATATTCATTTTAAAATAAATTTGAATAATAGATAACCGTAATTGAGTGAGATATGACTATTTATTTTAAACACAATACATCAAAATATTTTTAAAAATCATTTAGGGTTAATCAAATTATATCTAAAAATTAAATCAGAACAATCGTTAACGATATTAGTTATTACGCGTTCTTAACTCTGGTTGTGTTCAAACCGTAAAAAACATCATTTGGCTATCTACAATGCGAAATAGTAAATTTAAATTAGATTCTAATAATAGATAACAGTAATGGAGTGAAATTTAATTATTTTTTTAGAAAACAATTCATAAGAAAATTTTAAAAAATAATTTACAGTACATTAAATGAACTTCAAAAATTAAATTGGAATCAAATCGGACAATGCTGTAATGATTAATTGTTCTATTTTCTTAACCCTTGTTATGTCCAAAACTTAAAAACGATCATTTGGGTCATCTTGTATAACCTAAATATTAATTTTAAAATAAATTTGAATAATAGATAACCCTAATTGAGTATGATATGACTATTTTTTTTAAACAAAATACATCAAAATATTTTTAAAAATCATTTAGGGTTAATCAAATTATATCTAAAAATTAAATCGGAACAATCGTTACCGCTATTAGTTATTACATTTTCTTAACTCTGGTTGTGTTCAAACCATAAAAAACATTATTTGGCTATCTTGTATATGCGAAATAGTAAATTTAAATTATATTCGAATAAAAGATAAAAGTAATAGAGTGAGATATAAATATTTTTTTAAAAAACAATTTATAAGAAACATTTTAAAAATAATTTACAGTACATTAAATGAAATTCAAAAATTAAATTGGAATCAAATCGGACAATGCTATAATGATTAATTGTTCTATTTTCTTAACCCTTGTTATGTCCAAAACTTAAAAAAGATCATTTGGGTCATCTTGTATAACCTAAATATTCATTTTAAAATAAATTTGAATAATAGATAACCGTAATTGAGTGAGATATGACTATTTATTTTAAACACAATACATCAAAATATTTTTAAAAATCATTTAGGGTTAATCAAATTATATTATTATGAAAATGTAAATACGTTAATTATTCTGCTAGTTTTTGTACAATTTTATTAGTATTCTGTAGTTAAAGTTGATTCGTAGGGTTTCTTTAGGGTTCTACTTACGTTTGGTTTATTATTTTCATCTATAGTGTTTAGTTTTTAAGTAGTTCATCTTGTTTGAGAGCCCCATTTTGGCCCCAATTTAGGTTATTTAGGTTATATTATTGTAAATCCCTGTAGTTCTAATTTTCTAGAATTTGTATACTTGCTTGCTTTGACTGTCAGTATTCTCCTAAAATTATTGGTCTCTTTGGGCAAAAACAATGAAGATAATTCTAAATATTTCGAAACTGTTCCATCGGGTTTTAAAAAGGACGCGCTTCGTGACAAATCATTCAGTTTTAATTGTTTAGTCAGTTTTTACCTTGGAAACAATTAAACGACAGTCAAGGCGAGTTAGGTTAGTGTTTTTGACGTTGACAATAAAGGTGTGTTCCCGAATTTCGTTACAATTGGTGTCAGAAGTAAAGGATATTTGGAAGCTCATTTTAGTGGATGCCTTTAACAAGAACTCAGGCCAAGATGGAGACCGAGAAATTGATGGAGCTGCTATTGAGGAAGTTTGACGAGCAAAAAGTAGAACAAGAAGAACGAGAGCGTAAGCAGAGGAAAGAACAAGAAGAACGAGACCGCAAACAAGAAGAAAGAGATCGTAAACAGAAAGAAGAACAAGAAGAACGAGACCGCAAGCAAGAAGAACGAGACCGTAAACAGAAGGAAGAACAAGAAGAACGAGACCGCAAACAAGAAGAAAGAGACCGTAAACAAAAGGAAGAACAAGAAGAACGAGACCGTAAACAAGAAGAACGAGACCGTAAACAGAGGGAAGAACAGGAAGAGCGAGATAAGAAACAGGACAATTAAATCTGACCTGAAGAAAGAAAATGAAGACCTGATTCGAACCATGAAAGATGACTTACTGAATTTAAAAGATAATCTTAAAAAGGAGCAGGAAGAACGAGACAGAAAACAAGAGGAACGAGTTTTACAACTTAAAGAAGATCTGGAGAAGAATCAGAAACAATTAATGACTAACTTTGAAGCAATAGTAGAAGAAGAATTGGGACAAGTACAAAAAAAGATCCAAGAACTAGAGATGAAAGTAAAACAGACCCCTCTTTATCCCGATCCTAGAATGCAAACAATGATGAAAGTAAAGCCACCAAAATTCGACGGCAAAGAAGCATGGAGTACCTATTTAAATCAATTTGAGGCCGCTGCTAGGGGAAATCGCTGGGATAACGAAGAAAAGGCAATCAATCTTAAGCTAAGCCTTAGAGGAGAAGCTACAGAAATATTAAGAATGGTGCCATCTGAGGATCAGCTCAATTTCGACGTACTGGTGCGTACCTTAGAGATGAGATACGGTGAAGCCCATCTACAACAAGTGTACCAGGCTCAATTGAAATCTAGAAGACAACAACCCGAGGAAGGACTTCAACAGTTTGAGGCCGATGTTGCTCGATTAGTAAATCTGGCTTACCCTTCAGCCCCAACAGAGTTCCGAGAACAAATTTCTATAAATTATTTTATTGACGGAGTTCGAGATCCAGATACTAACCACGCCCTAAGGATGGCTCATCATAAAAGTATTTCAGAAGCTTTGGCCCATGGACTAGAGTATGAGGCAGCTTTTCAAGCAACTAGAAGGCAGACACGAATAAGACAAATCAGAACTCCGGAAAGTGATCTCGAAGATCGCCTAAAGAAGATTGAATCATTATTAGCGAGGAAACCTAAAAGACCATTGCAATGCTGGAATTGTAATGAGGAGGGGCACCTTAAACGTCAATGCCCCAAGCCTTTAAGAGATGGGTGCTACCAAGCCCCACGTATAAGACTAAACCGGCTGCCACATCCTGGAGAGAGCTTGGTAGTACCGGGAAAAATATGCGGCCGTGAATGTGAGATGGTAGTGGATACAGGATCAAGTCATACTATCGTGAAGCCGAACATCGTAGCACACTGTAGGCTTTCAGCACCACCCAATTTAATTCTGGAGTCTGCAAATGGAAAAAGGATCCCGATTCTTGGATTGCATGAAGCTACAGTCACCATTGGCTTAACAACATTTCAACAGCCAGTATTAGTGGCAGAAATCATGGATGATGTCATATTAGGATTAGATGTTATGAATGCTCAGCAGTTTAAAATGGATGTATATAACCGGATATTGACGACGAGAAATGAAGAGATTTTTATGCACCACCTATATGAAGATAAAGTAAATACCAGAGTCGTTAAGTTATTCAAGGATATTACCATACCAGCAAATTCAGAGGTGGTGATTAATGCTACAACTGGAGGAAAAGAGGGAGAAACTGTTTTGATTGAGCCCATGGAAAACTGCAAACTATATGGTAAAGGAATTTTTCCAGCCAAGACTTTATCTACGCAGAAGAAATCTACTGTTTTGGTTCGAATGGTAAATTTAAAAGGATATGATCAACACCTGAAACAAGGAGAGAACATTGGCGTATGCTCTGAAGTAGTGGCAGTCATGAAAAATGCTGATAGAAGTCGTTATTCAAACAGACCTTTTCCTGTATGTTTACAAAACCTATTTGAAGAATCATCTGCCAATTTAACCATGGACCAGTGTAGTAAATTGCGACGTCTTCTTGAAGAAAATCAAGATGTGTTTTCCTTGCACGATAATGACCTGGGAAGAACTGATTTGGTGCAGCATCGAATTAACACTGGAGACAATGCTCCGATTAAACAAGCACCTCGAAGAATTCCGATAGCTAAACAAGGAGAAGTTTCCTCAATGCTTCAAGAAATGAGGACACAAGGAGTGATAGAACCTTCTCAGAGTCCTTGGACATCTCCAGTTGTGCTAGTAAAGAAAAAGGATGGATCCACTAGATTTTGTGTAGACTATCGGCGACTGAATGACATTACCAAGAAAGACAGTTATCCCCTACCAAGAATTGACGACACCCTGGACACGTTATCAGGTTCACAATGGTTCTCAACACTCGATCTAAAGAGTGGATACTGGCAGGTAAAGATGCATCCAGAAGATAAAGAAAAGACCGCATTCTCGACTGGAACGGGACTTTGGCAGTTTACAGTAATGCCCTTTGGACTCTGCAATGCTCCAGCTACGTTTGAGAGACTTATGGAAACAGTTTTACGTGGAATGACTTGGGAATCATGTTTGGTTTATCTGGATGACGTCATCATACTGGGAAAAACATTTGAAGATCATTTAAAGAATATTCAAGAGGTATTTGTTAAACTGCGAGAGGCCAACCTGAAGCTAAGTCCTAAAAAATGTTGCTTATTTCAAAAAGAAGTTCGATACCTTGGCCATGTAATATCAGAAAAAGGTGTCAAGACTGATCCAGATAAAGTAGAGGCAATCGAAAATTGGCCACGACCCACTGATAAACACCAGTTAAGAAGCTTTCTGGGCCTTTGTACCTATTACAGAAGATTTGTAAGAAATTTCGCTAATCTTGCAAAGCCTCTACATAAGCTCACGGAGGACAAAATGGTATTTAGTTGGTCAACAGACTGTGAAGAAGCATTTCAACGGTTAAAAAGAGCACTATGCACATCTCCAATTTTAACATATCCGATTCCTGGACAACCTTTTATTTTGGATACCGATGCGAGTAATGTTGGAATTGGGGCCGTTCTATCACAAAAATATGAAGATGGCGAGCACGTGATAGCTTATTTCAGTAAAACGTTATCAAAACCAGAAAGAAACTATTGTGTCACCAGACGAGAGCTATTGTCAGCAGTAAAAGCTATTGAACATTTCCATAAATATTTGTATGGTCAACGATTTATCCTTAGAACCGACCATGCTTCGTTGAAATGGCTGTTTCAGTTTAAAAATCCCGAAGGACAAATAGCAAGGTGGCTTCAACGATTACAAGAGTATGACTTTACAATAGAACATAGGAAAGGCGCATATCACCAAAATGCCGATGCTTTATCGAGAAGACCCTGTATTGAAACATGTCAACATTGTTTTAAAAAGGAATCAAAACAGCATCCAGAGATATTTACTTGTAATCGTCTTGGCCTTCACAGTTCTAAAGAGTGGGATGTAGCTAGTTTAATCCAAGATCAGTGTGATGACCCAGTATTTGGTCTTATTTACGAACTGAAATCTCGAGAAATTTCAAAACCAGAATGGAAAGACATTTCTGACAAATCTCCAGAACTTAAAGCTTATTGGTCTCAATGGAATTCATTGGTTATAAAAGATGGATTATTAAAAAGAGTCTGGGAGAGCGTAGATGGAAAAGAAAAGACATATCTGACAGTCCTTCCTCGAAAACGTATTCCGGAAGTCCTTGAAGCTGTTCATGGCGGTGTCGGCGGAGGACATTTTGGAGTTAGTAAGACCTTGGCAAAAGTGAGAGAACGGTTTTACTGGCTGAACAGTCATCAAGATGTTGAACGCTGGTGCCGAGAGTGTGAGCAGTGTTCGTCAAGCAAGGGCCCAAAAACCCGGACAAGAGGAAAGATGATGCAGTATCTTGTTGGTGCACCCTTTGAACGAATTGCCATAGACGTAGCAGGACCCTTTCCTACTAGTAGCTCCGGAAACCGATATGCTCTTGTTGCTATGGATTACTTTAGTAAGTGGCCCGAGGTGTATCCGATTCCAAACCAAGAAGCAACGACAGTAGCTGAAGTGCTGTTCCAGAACTGGATTTGTCGATTTGGTGTACCCAGAGAAATACATTCAGACCAAGGAAGGAACTTTGAGTCACAAATATTCCAACAAGTATGCCAGTTGCTGGGAATCAATAAGACCCGTACAACCCCACTACACCCTCAGTCTGATGGAATGGTTGAAAGATTTAACCGCACATTTGAAACCTATTTAAAGATGGTAGTAAACTCTAAGCAAACCGACTGGGATACCTGTATACAACCATTCCTATTGGCATATCGTTCTTCTATCCACAAGTCAACTGGAAAAAGCCCGGCAAAAGTTGTCTACGGTGATGAACTTCGTTTACCTTTGGACATTATTACTGGAAGACCCCATAAGTCTGAAACCCTTGAGGAGTACGTCGACCATTTACAAGAGCGTTTACAAATTGTTCACGAACAAGCACGGGATAAACTTCATCTAGAAAGTAACAGAATGAAATCACGTTATGACATAAAGGCAAATTCTACCGGTTTTAATCCTGGGGATAAAGTCTGGTTATACAATCCACGGAGGACGAAGGGCAAGTCACCAAAGCTCCAGAAGGATTGGGAAGGTCCATTCAATGTGGTCACCAGAATCAACGACGTGGTGTACCGTATCCAACGACATCCGACAGCGAAGATGAAAATTGTAAACATCGTCCGGCTAGCGCCCTATCATGACTCAGGTGGTCCCATGTTTGATCGGGACGATCAAACTTGAGAGGGGAGCACTATTATGAAAATGTAAATACGTTAATTATTCTGCTAGTTTTTGTACAATTTTATTAGTATTCTGTAGTTAAAGTTGATTCGTAGGGTTTCTTTAGGGTTCTACTTACGTTTGGTTTATTATTTTCATCTATAGTGTTTAGTTTTTAAGTAGTTCATCTTGTTTGAGAGCCCCATTTTGGCCCCAATTTAGGTTATTTAGGTTATATTATTGTAAATCCCTGTAGTTCTAATTTTCTAGAATTTGTATACTTGCTTGCTTTGACTGTCAGTATTCTCCTAAAATTATTGGTCTCTTTGGGCAAAAACAATGAAGATAATTCTAAATATTTCGAAACTGTTCCATCGGGTTTTAAAAAGGACGCGCTTCGTGACAAATCATTCAGTTTTAATTGTTTAGTCAGTTTTTACCTTGGAAACAATTAAACGACAGTCAAGGCGAGTTAGGTTAGTGTTTTTGACGTTGACAATAAAGGTGTGTTCCCGAATTTCGTTACAATATCTAAAAATTAAATCAGAACAATCGTTAACGATATTAGTTATTACATTTTCTTAACTCTGGTTGTGTTCAAACCATAAAAAACATTATTTGGCTATCTTGTATATGCGAAATAGTAAATTTAAATTAGATTCTAATAATAGATAACAGTAATGGAGTGAGATTTAATTATTTTTTTAGAAAACAATTTATAAGAAAATTTTTAAAAATAATTTACAGTACATTAAATGAACTTCAAAAATTAAATTGGAATCAAATCGGACAATGCTGTAATGATTAAATGTTCTATTTTCTTAGCCCTTGTTATGTCCAAAACTTAAAAAGGATCATTTGGGTCATTTTGTATAACCTAAATATTCATTTTAAAATAAATTTGAATAATAGATAACCGTAATTAAGGGAGATATGACTATTTATTTTAAACACAATACATCAAAATATTTTTAAATATCATTTAGGGTTAATCAAATTATATCTAAAAATTAAATAGGAACAATCGTTACCGCTATTAGTTATTACATTTTCTTAACTCTGGTTGTGTCCAAACCATAAAAAACATTATTTGGCTATCTTGTATATGCGAAATAGTAAATTTAAATTATATTCGAATAAAAGATAAAAGTAATAGAGTGAGATATAAATATTTTTTTAAAAAACAATTCATAAGAAACATTTTAAAAATAATTTACAGTACATTAAATGAAATTCAAAAATTAAATTGAAATCAAATCGGACAATGCTATAATGATTAATTGTTCTATTTTCTTAACCCTTGTTATGTCCAAAACTTAAAAAAGATCATTTGGGTCATCTTGTATAACCTAAATATTCATTTTAAAATAAATTTGAATAATAGATAACCGTAATTGAGTGAGATATGACTATTTATTTTAAACACAATACATCAAAATATTTTTAAAAATCATTTAGGGTTAGTCAAATTATATCTAAAAATTAAATCAGAACAATCGTTAACGATATTAGTTATTACATTTTCTTAACTCTGATTGTGTTCAAACCATAAAAAACATTATTTGGCTATCTTGTATATGCGAAATAGTAAATTTAAATTAGATTCTAATAATAGATAACAGTAATGAAGTGAGATTTAATTATTTTTTTAGAAAACAATTCATAAGAAAATTTTTAAAAATAATTTACAGTACATTAAATGAACTTCAAAAATTAAATTGGAATCAAATCGGACAATGCTGTAATGATTAATTGTTCTATTTTCTTAGCCCTTGTTATGTCCAAAACTTAAAAAGGATCATTTGGGTCATTTTGTATAACCTAAATATTCATTTTAAAATAAATTTGAATAATAGATAACCGTAATTAAGGGAGATATGACTATTTATTTTAAACACAATACATCAAAATATTTTTAAAAATCAATTAGAATTAATCAAATTATATCTAAAAATTAAATAGGAACAATCGTTAACGCTATTAGTTATTACATTTTTTTAACTCTGGTTGTGTTCAAACCGTAAAAAGTATCATTTGGCTATCTTGTATATGCGAAATAGTAAATTTAAATTATATTCGAATAATAGATAACAGTAATGGAGTGAGATTTAATAATTTTTTTAAAAATGCTATAATGATTAATTGTTCTATTTTCTTAACCCTTGTTATGTCCAAAACTTAAAAACGATCATTTGGGTCATCTTGTATAACCTAAATATTAATTTTAAAATAAATTTGAATAATAGATGACCGTAATTGAGTGAGATATGACTATTTATTTTAAACACAATACATCAAAATATTTTTAAAAATCATTTAGGGTTAATCAAATTATATCTAAAAATTAAATCAGAACAATCGTTAACGATATTAGTTATTACGCGTTCTTAACTCTGGTTGTGTCCAAACCGTAAAAAACATCATTTGGCTATCTTGTATATGCAAAATATTAAATTTAAATTATATTCGAATAAAAGATAAAAGTAATAGAGTGAGATATAAATATTTTTTTAAAAAACAATTCATAAGAAACATTTTAAAAATAATTTACAGTACATTAAATGAACTTCAAAAATTAAATTAGAACCAAATCGGACAATGCTATAATGATTAATTGTTCTATTTTCTTAACCCTTGTTATGTCCAAAACTTAAAAAAGATCATTTGGGTCATCTTGTATAACCTAAATATTCATTTTAAAATAAATTTGAATAATAGATAACCGTAATTGAGTGAGATATGACTATTTATTTTAAACACAATACATCAAAATATTTTTAAAAATCATTTAGGGTTAATCAAATTATATCTAAAAATTAAATCAGAACAATCGTTAACGATATTAGTTATTACGCGTTCTTAACTCTGGTTGTGTTCAAACCGTAAAAAACATCATTTGGCTATCTTGTATATGCGAAATAGTAAATTTAAATTAGATTCTAATAATAGATAACAGTAATGGAGTGGGATTTAATTATTTTTTTAGAAAACAATTCATAAGAAAATTTTTAAAAATAATTTAGAGTACATTAAATGAACTTCAAAAATTAAATTGGAATCAAATCGGACAATGCTGTAATGATTAATTGTTCTGTTTTCTTAACCCTTGTTATGTCCAAAACTTAAAAACGATCATTTGGGTCATCTTGTATTACCTAAATATTAATTTTAAAATAAATTTGAATAATAGATAACCCTAATTGAGTGAGATATGACTATTTTTTTTAAACACAATACATCAAAATATTTTTAAAAATCATTTAGGGTTAATCAAATTATATCTAAAAATTAAATCGGAACAATCGTTACCGCTATTAGTTATTACATTTTCTTAACTCTGGTTGTGTTCAAAACATAAAAAACATTATTTGGCTATCTTGTATATGCGAAATAGTAAATTTAAATTATATTCGAATAAAAGATAAAAGTAATAGAGTGAGATATAAATATTTTTTTAAAAAACAATTCATAAGAAACATTTTAAAAATAATTTACAGTACATTAAATGAAATTCAAAAATTAAATTGGAATCAAATCGGACAATGCTATAATGATTAATTGTTCTATTTTCTTAACCCTTGTTATGTCCAAAACTTAAAAAAGATCATTTGGGTCATCTTGTATAACCTAAATATTCATTTTAAAATAAATTTGAATAATAGATAACCGTAATTGAGTGAGATATGACTATTTATTTTAAACACAATACATCAAAATATTTTTAAAAATCATTTAGGGTTAATCAAATTATATCTAAAAATTAAATCAGAACAATCGTTAACGATATTAGTTATTACATTTTCTTAACTCTGGTTGTGTTCAAACCGTAAAAAACATTATTTGGCTATCTTGTATATGCGAAATAGTAAATTTAAATTAGATTCTAATAATAGATAACAGTAATGGAGTGAGATTTAATTATTTTTTTAGAAAACAATTCATAGGAAAATTTTTAAAAATAATTTACAGTACATTAAATGAACTTCAAAAATTAAATTGGAATCAAATCGGACAATGCTGTAATGATTAATTGTTCTATTTTCTTAACCCTTGTTATGTCCAAAACTTAAAAAAGATCATTTGGGTCATCTTGTATAACCTAAATATTCATTTTAAAATAAATTTGAATAATAGATAACCGTAATTGAGTGAGATATGACTATTTATTTTAAACACAATACATCAAAATATTTTTAAAAATCATTTAGGGTTAGTCAAATTATATCTAAAAATTAAATCAGAACAATCGTTAACGATATTAGTTATTACATTTTCTTAACTCTGATTGTGTTCAAACCATAAAAAACATTATTTGGCTATCTTGTATATGCGAAATAGTAAATTTAAATTAGATTCTAATAATAGATAACAGTAATGAAGTGAGATTTAATTATTTTTTTAGAAAACAATTCATAAGAAAATTTTTAAAAATAATTTACAGTACATTAAATGAACTTCAAAAATTAAATTGGAATCAAATCGGACAATGCTGTAATGATTAATTGTTCTATTTTCTTAGCCCTTGTTATGTCCAAAACTTAAAAAGGATCATTTGGGTCATTTTGTATAACCTAAATATTCATTTTAAAATAAATTTGAATAATAGATAACCGTAATTAAGGGAGATATGACTATTTATTTTAAACACAATACATCAAAATATTTTTAAAAATCATTTAGAATTAATCAAATTATATCTAAAAATTAAATAGGAACAATCGTTAACGCTATTAGTTATTACATTTTTTTAACTCTGGTTGTGTTCAAACCGTAAAAAGTATCATTTGGCTATCTTGTATATGCGAAATAGTAAATTTAAATTATATTCGAATAATAGATAACAGTAATGGAGTGAGATTTAATAATTTTTTTAAAAATGCTATAATGATTAATTGTTCTATTTTCTTAACCCTTGTTATGTCCAAAACTTAAAAACGATCATTTGGGTCATCTTGTATAACCTAAATATTAATTTTAAAATAAATTTGAATAATAGATGACCGTAATTGAGTGAGATATGACTATTTATTTTAAACACAATACATCAAAATATTTTTAAAAATCATTTAGGGTTAATCAAATTATATCTAAAAATTAAATCAGAACAATCGTTAACGATATTAGTTATTACGCGTTCTTAACTCTGGTTGTGTCCAAACCGTAAAAAACATCATTTGGCTATCTTGTATATGCGAAATATTAAATTTAAATTATATTCGAATAAAAGGTAAAAGTAATAGAGTGAGATATAAATATTTTTTTAAAAAACAATTCATAAGAAACATTTTAAAAATAATTTACAGTACATTAAATGAACTTCAAAAATTAAATTGGAATCAAATCGGACAATGCTATAATGATTAATTGTTCTATTTTCTTAACCCTTGTTATGTCCAAAACTTAAAAAAGATCATTTGGGTCATCTTGTATAACCTAAATATTCATTTTAAAATAAATTTGAATAATAGATAACCGTAATTGAGTGAGATATGACTATTTATTTTAAACACAATACATCAAAATATTTTTAAAAATCATTTAGGGTTAATCAAATTATATCTAAAAATTAAATCAGAACAATCGTTAACGATATTAGTTATTACGCGTTCTTAACTCTGGTTGTGTTCAAACCGTAAAAAACATCATTTGGCTATCTTGTATATGCGAAATAGTAAATTTAAATTAGATTCTAATAATAGATAACAGTAATGGAGTGGGATTTAATTATTTTTTTAGAAAACAATTCATAAGAAAATTTTTAAAAATAATTTAGAGTACATTAAATGAACTTCAAAAATTAAATTGGAATCAAATCGGACAATGCTGTAATGATTAATTGTTCTGTTTTCTTAACCCTTGTTATGTCCAAAACTTAAAAACGATCATTTGGGTCATCTTGTATTACCTAAATATTAATTTTAAAATAAATTTGAATAATAGATAACCCTAATTGAGTGAGATATGACTATTTTTTTTAAACACAATACATCAAAATATTTTTAAAAATCATTTAGGGTTAATCAAATTATATCTAAAAATTAAATCGGAACAATCGTTACCGCTATTAGTTATTACATTTTCTTAACTCTGGTTGTGTTCAAAACATAAAAAACATTATTTGGCTATCTTGTATATGCGAAATAGTAAATTTAAATTATATTCGAATAAAAGATAAAAGTAATAGAGTGAGATATAAATATTTTTTTAAAAAACAATTCATAAGAAACATTTTAAAAATAATTTACAGTACATTAAATGAAATTCAAAAATTAAATTGGAATCAAATCGGACAATGCTATAATGATTAATTGTTCTATTTTCTTAACCCTTGTTATGTCCAAAACTTAAAAAAGATCATTTGGGTCATCTTGTATAACCTAAATATTCATTTTAAAATAAATTTGAATAATAGATAACCGTAATTGAGTGAGATATGACTATTTATTTTAAACACAATACATCAAAATATTTTTAAAAATCATTTAGGGTTAATCAAATTATATCTAAAAATTAAATCAGAACAATCGTTAACGATATTAGTTATTACATTTTCTTAACTCTGGTTGTGTTCAAACCGTAAAAAACATTATTTGGCTATCTTGTATATGCGAAATAGTAAATTTAAATTAGATTCTAATAATAGATAACAGTAATGGAGTGAGATTTAATTATTTTTTTAGAAAACAATTCATAGGAAAATTTTTAAAAATAATTTACAGTACATTAAATGAACTTCAAAAATTAAATTGGAATCAAATCGGACAATGCTGTAATGATTAATTGTTCTATTTTCTTAACCCTTGTTATGTCCAAAACTTAAAAAGGATCATTTGGGTCATTTTGTATAACCTAAATATTCATTTTAAAATAAATTTGAATAATAGATAACCGTAATTAAGGGAAATATGACTATTTATTTTAAACACAATACATCAAAATATTTTTAAAAATCATTTAGAATTAATCAAATTATATCTAAAAATTAAATAGGAACAATCGTTAACGCTATTAGTTATTACATTTTCTTAACTCTGGTTGTGTTCAAACCGTAAAAAGTATCATTTGGCTATCTTGTATATGCGAAATAGTAAATTTAAATTATATTCGAATAATAGATAACAGTAATGGAGTGAGATTTAATAATTTTTTTAAAAATGCTATAATGATTAATTGTTCTATTTTCTTAACACTTGTTATGTCCAAAACTTAAAAACGATCATTTGGGTCATCTTGTATAACCTAAATATTAATTTTAAAATAAATTTGAATAATAGATGAGCGTAATTGAGTGAGATATGACTATTTATTTTAAACACAATACATCAAAATATTTTTAAAAATCATTTAGGGTTAATCAAATTATATCTAAAAATTAGATCGGAACAATCGTTACCGCTATTAGTTATTACATTTTCTTAACTCTGGTTGTGTTCAAACCATAAAAAACATTATTTGGCTATCTTGTATATGCGAAATAGTAAATTTAAATTATATTCGAATAAAAGATAAAAGTAATAGAGTGAGATATAAATATTTTTTTAAAAAACAATTCATAAGAAACATTTTAAAAATAATTTACAGTACATTAAATGATATTCAAAAATTAAATTGGAATCAAATCGGACAATGCTATAATGATTAATTGTTCTATTTTCTTAACCCTTGTTATGTCCAAAACTTAAAAAAGATCATTTGGGTCATCTTGTATAACCTAAATATTCATTTTAAAATAAATTTGAATAATAGATAACCGTAATTGAGTGAGATATGACTATTTATTTTAAACACAATACATCAAAATATTTTTAAAAATCATTTAGGGTTAATCAAATTATATCTAAAAATTAAATCAGAACAATCGTTAACGATATTAGTTATTACGCGTTCTTAACTCTGGTTGTGTTCAAACCGTAAAAAACATCATTTGGCTATCTTGTATATGCGAAATAGTAAATTTAAATTAGATTCTAATAATAGATAACAGTAATGGAGTGAGATTTAATTATTTTTTTAGAAAACAATTCATAAGAAAATTTTTAAAAATAATTTACAGTACATTAAATGAACTTCAAAAATTAAATTGGAATCAAATCGGACAATGCTGTAATGATTAATTGTTCTATTTTCTTAACCCTTGTTATGTCCAAAACTTAAAAAGGATCATTTGGGTCATTTTGTATAACCTAAATATTCATTTTAAAATAAATTTGAATAATAGATAACCGTAATTGAGGGAGATATGACTATTTATTTTAAACACAATACATCAAAATATTTTTAAAAATCATTTAGAATTAATCATATTATATCTAAAAATTAAATAGGAACAATCGTTAACGCTATTAGTTATTACATTTTCTTAACTCTGGTTGTGTTCAAACCGTAAAAAATATCATTTGGCTATCTTGTATATGCGAAATAGTAAATTTAAATTATATTCGAATAAAAGATAACAGTAATGGAGTGAGATTTAATAATTTTTTTAAAAATGCTATAATGATTAATTGTTCTATTTTCTTAACCCTTGTTATGTCCAAAACTTAAAAACGATCATTTGGGTCATCTTGTATAACCTAAATATTAATTTTAAAATAAATTTGAATAATAGATAACCCTAATTGAGTGAGATATGACTATTTTTTTTAAACACAATACATCAAAATATTTTTAAAAATCATTTAGGGTTAATCAAATTATATCTAAAAATTAAATCGGAACAATCGTTACCGCTATTAGTTATTACATTTTCTTAACTCTGGTTGTGTTCAAACCATAAAAAACATTATTTGGCTATCTTGTATATGCGAAATAGTAAATTTAAATTATATTCGAATAAAAGATAAAAGTAATAGAGTGAGATATAAATATTTTTTTAAAAAAAAATTCATAAGAAACATTTTAAAAATAATTTACAGTACATTAAATGAAATTCAAAAATTAAATTGGAATCAAATCGGACAATGCTATAATGATTAATTGTTCTATTTTCTTAACCCTTGTTATGTCCAAAACTTAAAAAAGATCATTTGGGTCATCTTGTATAACCTAAATATTCATTTTAAAATAAATTTGAATAATAGATAACCGTAATTGAGTGAGATATGACTATTTATTTTAAACACAATACATCAAAATATTTTTAAAAATCATTTAGGGTTAATCAAATTATATCTAAAAATTAAATCAGAACAATCGTTAACGATATTAGTTATTACGCGTTCTTAACTCTGGTTGTGTTCAAACCGTAAAAAACATCATTTGGCTATCTTGTATATGCGAAATAGTAAATTTAAATTAGATTCTAATAATAGATAACAGTAATGGAGTGGGATTTAATTATTTTTTTAGAAAACAATTCATAAGAAAATTTTTAAAAATAATTTAGAGTACATTAAATGAACTTCAAAAATTAAATTGGAATCAAATCGGACAATGCTGTAATGATTAATTGTTCTGTTTTCTTAACCCTTGTTATGTCCAAAACTTAAAAACGATCATTTGGGTCATCTTGTATTACCTAAATATTAATTTTAAAATAAATTTGAATAATAGATAACCCTAATTGAGTGAGATATGACTATTTTTTTTTTAACACAATACATCAAAATATTTTTAAAAATCATTTAGGGTTAATCAAATTATATCTAAAAATTAAATCGGAACAATCGTTACGGCTATTAGTTATTACATTTTCTTAACTCTGGTTGTGTTCAAACCATAAAAAACATTATTTGGCTATCTTGTATATGCGAAATAGTAAATTTAAATTATATTCGAATAAAAGATAAAAGTAATAGAGTGAGATATAAATATTTTTTAAAAAAACAATTCATAAGAAACATTTTAAAAATAATTTACAGTACATTAAATGAAATTCAAAAATTAAATTGGAATCAAATCGGACAATGCTATAATGATTAATTGTTCTATTTTCTTAACCCTTGTTATGTCCAAAACATAAAAAAGATCATTTGGGTCATCTTGTATAACCTAAATATTCATTTTAAAATAAATTTGAATAATAGATAACCGTAATTGAGTGAGATATGACTATTTATTTTAAACACAATACATCAAAATATTTTTAAAAATCATTTAGGGTTAATCAAATTATATCTAAAAATTAAATCAGAACAATCGTTAACGATATTAGTTATTACATTTTCTTAACTCTGGTTGTGTTCAAACCATAAAAAACATTATTTGGCTATCTTGTATATGCGAAATAGTAAATTTAAATTAGATTCTAATAATAGATAACAGTAATGGAGTGAGATTTAATTATTTTTTTAGAAAACAATTCATAAGAAAATTTTTAAAAATAATTTACAGTACATTAAATGAACTTCAAAAATTAAATTGGAATCAAATCGGACAATGCTGTAATGATTAATTGTTCTATTTTCTTAGCCCTTGTTATGTCCAAAACTTAAAAAGGATCATTTGGGTCATTTTGTATAACCTAAATATTCATTTTAAAATAAATTTGAATAATAGATAACCGTAATTAAGGGAGATATGACTATTTATTTTAAACACAATACATCAAAATATTTTTAAAAATCATTTAGAATTAATCAAATTATATCTAAAAATTAAATCGGAACAATCGTTACCGCTATTAGTTATTACATTTTCTCAACTCTGGTTGTGTTCAAACCATAAAAAACATTATTTGGCTATCTTGTATATGCGAAATAGTAAATTTAAATTATATTCGAATAAAAGATAACAGTAATAGAGAAAGATATAAATATTTCTTTAAAAAACAATTCATAAGAAACATTTTAAAAATAATTTACAGTACATTAAATGAACTTCAAAAATTAAATTGGAGTCAAATCGGACAATGCTATAATGATTAATTGTTCTATTTTTTTAACTCTGGTTATGTCCAAAACTTAAAAAGGATCATTTGGGTCATCTTGTATAACCTAAATATTCATTTTAAAATAAATTTGAATAATAGATAACCGTAATTGAGTGAGATATGACTATTTATTTTAAACACAATACATCAAAATATTTTTAAAAATCATTTAGAATTAATCAAATTATACCTAAAAATTAAATAGGAACAATCGTTAACGCTATTAGTTATTACATTTTCTTAACTCTGGTTGTGTTCAAACCGTAAAAAACATCATTTGGATATCTTGTATATGCGAAATAGTAAATTTAAATTATATTCGAATAATAGATAACAGTAATGGAGTGAGATTTAATTATTTTTTTAAAAAACAATTCATAAAAAAAATTTTAAAAATAATTTACAGTACATTAAATGAACTTCAAAAATTAAATTGGAGTCAAATCGGACAATGCTATAATGATTAATTGTTCTATTTTCTTAACCCTTGTTATGTCCAAAACTTAAAAAGGATCATTTAAGTCATCTTGTATAACCTAAATATTCATTTTAAAATAAATTTGAATAATAGATAACCGTAATTGTGTAAGATATGACTATTTTTTTTAAACACAATACATCAAAATATTTTTAAAAATCATTTAGGGTTAATCAAATTATATCTAAAAATGAAATCGGAACAATCGTTAACGCTATTAGTTATTACATTTTCTTAACTCTGGTTGTGTTCAAACCGTAAAAAACATCATTTGGATATCTTGTATATGCGAAATAGTAAATTTAAATTATATTCGAATAATAGATAACAGTAATGAGTGAGACATAATTATTTTTTTAAAAAACAATTCATAAGAAAAATTTTGAAAATAATTTACAGTACATCAAATGAACTTTAAAAATGAAACTGAAGTCAAATCGGACAATGCTATAATGATTAATTGTTCTATTTTCTTAACCCTTGTTATGTCCAAAACTTAAAAACGATCATTTGGGTCATCTTGTATAACCTAAATATTCATTTTAAAATAAATTTGAATAATAGATAACCGTAATTGAGTGAGATATGACTATTTATTTTAAACACAATACATCAAAATATTTTTTAAAATCATTTAGGGTTAATCAAATTATATCTAAAAATCAATTTAAAATTAAATTGGAACAATCGTAAACGCTATTAGTTATTATATTTTCTTAGTTCTGGTTGTGTTCAAACCGTAAAAAACATCATTTGGATATCTTGTATATGCGAAATAGTAAATTTAAATTATATTCGAATAATAGATAACAGTAATGGAGTGAGATTTAATTATTTTTTTAAAAAACAATTCATAAGAAAAATTTTAAAAATAATTTACAGTACATC
The DNA here is from genome assembly GCF_022605725.1 of Anthonomus grandis grandis. Taxonomy (NCBI): domain Eukaryota; kingdom Metazoa; phylum Arthropoda; class Insecta; order Coleoptera; family Curculionidae; genus Anthonomus; species Anthonomus grandis. Next base: position 157,324 of record NW_026088452.1, on the reverse strand, counting down.
AAATGAACTTCAAAGATTAAATTGGAATCAAATCGGACAATGCTATAATGATTAATTGTTCTATTTTCTTAACCCTGGTTATGTCCAAAACTTAAAAAGGATCAATTGGGTCATCTTGTATAACCTAAATATTAATTTTAAAATAAATTTGAATAATAGATAACCGTAATTGAGTGAGATATGACTTTTTTCTTTAAACACAATACATCAAAATATTTTTAAAAATCATTTAGGGTTAATCAAATTACATCTAAAAATCAATTTAAAATTAAATTGGAACAATCGTAAACGCTATTAGTTATTATATTTTCTTAGTTCTGGTTGTGTTCAAACCGTAAAAAACATCATTTGGCTATCTTGTATATGCGAAATAGTAAAATTAAATTACATTCGAATAATAGATAACAGTAATTGAGTGAGATATGACTTTTTTCTTTAAACACAATACATCAAAATATTTTTAAAAATCATTTAGGGTTAATCAAATTATATCTAAAAATCAATTTAAAATTAAATTGGAACAATCGTTAACCCTATTAGTTATTATATTTTCTTAGTTCTGGTTGTGTTCAAACCGTAAAAAACATCATTTGGCTATCTTGTATATGCGAAATAGTAAAATTAAATTACATTCGAATAATAGATAACAGTAATAGAGTGAGATATGATTATTTTTTTAAAAGCAATTCATAAGATTTTAAAAATAATTTACAGTACATCAAATGAACTTCAAAAATTAAATTGGAAATAAATCGGACAATGCTATAGACAATGCTATATATTAATTGTTCTATTTTCTTAACCCTTGTTATGTCCAAAACTTAAAAAGGATCATTTGGGTCATCTTGTATAACCTAAATATTCATTTTAAAATAAATTTGAATAATAGATAACCGTAATTGAGTGAGATATGACTATTTATTTTAAACACAATACATCAAAATATTTTTTAAAATCATTTAGGGTTAATCAAATTATATCTAAAAATTAAATCAGAACAATCGTTAACGATATTAGTTATTACGCGTTCTTAATTCTGGTTGTGTTCAAACCGTAAAAAACATCATTTGGCTATCTTGTATATGCGAAATAGTAAATTTAAATTAGATTCTAATAATAGATAACAGTAATGGAGTGAGATTTAATTATTTTTTTAAAAAACAATTCATATGAAAATTTTTAAAAATAATTTACAGTACATTAAATGAACTTCAAAAATTAAATTGGAATCAAATCGGACAATGCTGTAATGATTAATTCTTCTATTTTCTTAACCCTTGTTATGTCCAAAACTTAAAAACGATCATTTGGGTCATCTTGTATAACCTAAATATTAATTTTAAAATAAATTTGAATAATAGATAACCCTAATTGAGTGAGATATGACTATTTTTTTTAAACACAATATATCAAAATATTTTTTAAAATCATTTAGGGTTAATCAAATTATATCTAAAAATTAAATCAGAACAATCGTTAACGATATTAGTTATTACGCGTTCTTAACTCTGGTTGTGTTCAAACCGTAAAAAACATCATTTGGCTGTCTTGTATATGCGAAATAGTAAATTTAAATTAGATTCTAATAATAGATAACAGTAATGAAGTGAGATTTAATTATTTTTTTAAAAAACAATTCATATGAAAATTTTTAAAAATAATTTACAGTACATTAAATGAACTTCAAAAATTAAATTGGAATCAAATCGGACAATGCTGTAATGATTAATTGTTCTATTTTCTTAACCCTTGTTATGTCCAAAACTTAAAAACGATCATTTGGGTCATCTTGTATAACCTAAATATTAATTTTAAAATAAATTTGAATAATAGATAACCCTAATTGAGTGAGATATGACTATTTTTTTTAAACACAATACATCAAAATATTTTTAAAAATCATTTAGGGTTAATCAAATTATATCTAAAAATTAAATCGGAACAATCGTTACGGCTATTAGTTATTACATTTTCTTAACTCTGGTTGTGTTCAAACCATAAAAAACATCATTTGGCTATCTTGTATATGCGAAAAAGTAAATTTAAATTATATTCGAATAATAGATAACAGTAATAGAGTGAGATATAATTATTTTTTTAAAAAACAATTCGTAAGAAAAATTTTAAAAATAATTTACAGTACATTAAATGAACTTCAAAAATTAAATTGGAATCAAATCGGACAATGCTGTAATGATAAATTGTTCTATTTTCTTAACCCTGGTTATGTCCAAAACTTAAAAAAGATCATTTGGGTCATCTTGTATAACTTAAATATTATTTTTAAAATAAATTTGAATAATAGATAACCGTAGTTGAGTGAGATGTGACTTTTTTTTTAAACATAATACATCAAAATATTTTTAAAAATCATTTAGGGTTAATCAAATTATATCTAAAAATTAAATAGGAACAATCGTTAACGCTGTTAGTTATTACATTTTCTTAACTCTGGTTGTGTTCAAACCATATATTCGAACCATATATGCGAAATAGTAAATTTAAATTATATTCGAATAAAAGATAACAGTAATAGAGAAAGATATAAATATTTTTTTAAAAAACAATTCATAAGAAACATTTTAAAAATAATTTACAGTACATTAAATGAACTTCAAAAATTAAATTGGAGTCAAATCGGACAATGCTATAATGATTAATTGTTCTATTTTTTAACTCTGGTTATCTCCAAAACTTAAAAAGGATCATTTGGGTCATCTTGTATAACCTAAATATTCATTTTAAAATAAATTTGAATAATAGATAACCGTAATTGAGGGAGATATGACTATTTATTTTAAACACAATACATCAAAATATTTTTAAAAATCATTTAGAATTAATCAAATTGTACCTAAAAATTAAATAGGAACAATCGTTAACGCTATTAGTTATTACATTTTCTTAACTCTGGTTGTGTTCAAACAGCAAAAAACAGCAAAAATTTTAAAAATAATTTACAGTACATCAAATGAACTTCAAAGATTAAATTGGAATCAAATCGGACAATGCTATAATGATTAATTGTTCTATTTTCTTAACCCTGGTTATGTCCAAAACTTAAAAAGGATCAATTGGGTCATCTTGTATAACCTAAATATTAATTTTAAAATAAATTTGAATAATAGATAACCGTAATTGAGTGAGATATGACTTTTTTCTTTAAACACAATACATCAAAATATTTTTAAAAATCATTTAGGGTTAATCAAATTATATCTAAAAATTGAATTAAAATTAAATAGAAACAATCGCCAACGCTATTAGTTAATACATTTTCTTAACTCTGGTTGTGTTCAAACAGCAAAAAACATCATTTGGCTATCTTGTATATGCGAAAGAGTAAATTTAAGTTATATTCGAATAATAGATATCAGTAATAGAGTGAGATATAATTATTTTTTTAAAAAACAATTCATAAGAAAAATTTTAAAAATAATCTACAGTACATCAAATGAACTTCAAAGATTAAATTGGAATCAAATCGGACAATGCGATAATGATTAATTGTTCTATTTTCTTAACCCTGGTTATGTCCAAAACTTAAAAAGGATCAATTGGGTCATCTTGTATAACCTAAATATTAATTTTAAAATAAATTTGAATAATAGATAACCGTAATTGTACCGTGAGTGAGATATGACTTTTTTATTTAAGCACAATACATCAAAATATTTTTAAAAATCATTTAGGGTTAATCAAATTATATCTAAAAATTAATTTAAAATTAAATTGGAACAATCGTTAACGCTATTAGTTATTATATTTTCTTAGTTCTGGTTGTGTTCAAACCGTAAAAAACATCATTTGGCTATCTTGTATATGCGAAATAGTAAAATTAAATTATATTCGAATAATAGATAACAGTAATAGAGTGAGATATGATTATTTTTTTAAAAAGCAATTCATAAGATTTTAAAATTAATTTACAGTACATCAAATGAACTTCAAAAATTAAATTGGAAATAAATCGGACAATGCTATAATGATTAATTGTTCTATTTTCTTAATCCTGGTTATGTCCAAAACATAAAAAGGATCATTCGAGTCATCTTGTATAACCTAAATAATAATTTTAAATTATATTTCACTAATAGATAACCGTAATTGAGTGAGATATGACTATTTTTTTAAACACAATACAACAAAATATTTTTAAAAATCATTTAGGGTTAATCAAATTATATCTAAAAATTTAATCGGAACAATCGTTAATGCTATTAGTTATTATGTTTTCTTAATTGTGGTTGTCTTCAAACCGTAAAGAACATCATTTGGCTATCTTGTATATGCGAAATAGTAAATTTAAATCTTACTCGAATAATAGATAACAGTAATAGAGTGAGATATAATTATTTTTTTTTAAAAACAATTTATAAGAAAAATTTTAAAAATTATTTACAGTACATCAAATGAACATCAAAGATTAAATTGGAATCAAATCGGACAATGCTATAATGAATAATTGTTCTACTTTCTTAACCCTGATTATGTCCAAAACTTAAAAAGGATCATTTGGGTCATCTTGTATAACTAAATATTAAATTTAAAATAAATTTGAATAATAGATTGTATGTAATTGTAATTGAGTGAGATATGACTATTTTTTTTAAAACACAATACATTAAAAATTTAAAATAATTATTTAGGGTTAAACAAATTATATCTAAAAATTAAATAGAAATCATATCGGAACAATAGCTACAGGTAATAGTAATCGATTTTCTTTATCCTGGTTATGTCCAAAACATAAAGAGTATCATTTGAATCATCTTGTATAACCTAAATAATAATTTTAAATTATATATGAATAATAGATAACCGTAATAGAGTGAGATATGACAATTTTTTTAAACACAATACATTAAAATATTTTTAAAAATCATTTAGGGTTAATCAAATTATATCTAAAAATTAAATTAAAATTAAATCAGAACAATCGTTAATGCTATTAGTTATTATATTTTCTTAATTCTGGTTGTGTTCAAACCGTAAAGAACATCATTTGGCTATCTTGTATATGCGTAATAATAATAAGTGATAACAGTAATAGAGAAAGATATAATTAGTTTCTTAAAAAACAATTTATAAGAAAAATTTTAAAAATAATTTACAGTAGATCCAGTGAACTTCAAAAATTAAATTGGAATCAAATCGGACAATGCTATAATGATTAATCGTTCTATTTTTTTAACCCTGGTTATGTCCAAAACATAAAAAGGATCATTTGAGTCATCTTGTATAACCTAAATAATAATTTTAAATTATATTTGAATAATAGATAACCGTAATTGAGAGAGATATGATTATTTTTTTTAAACACAATACATTAAAATATTTTTAAAAATCATTTAGGGTTAATCAAATTATATCTAAAAATTAAATCGGAACAATCGTTAATGCAATTAGTTATTATGTTTTGTTAATCGTGGTTGTCTTCAAACCGTAAAGAAAATCATTTGGCTATCTTGTATATGCGAAATAGTAAATTTAAATCTTACTCGAATAATAGATAACAGTAATAGAGTGAGATATAATTATTTTTTTTAAAAAACAATTTATAAGAAAAATTTTAAAAATTATTTACAGTACATCAAATGAACATCAAAGATTAAATTGGAATCAAATTGGACAATGCTATAATGATTAATTGTTCTACTTTCTTAACCCTGATTATGTCCAAAACTTAAAAAGGATCATCTTGTATAACTAAATATTAATTTTAAAATAAATTTGAATAATAGATAACCGTAATTGAGTGAGATATGACTATTTTTTTTTAAACACAATACATCAAAATATTTTAAAAAATTACTTAGGGTTAAACAATAATTTGTTTAAGATATAATTATTTGTTTAGATATAATTATCTAAAAATTAAATTGAAATCATATCGGAACAATACCTATAGGTAATAGTAACCGATTTTCTTTATCCTGGTTATGTCCAAAACATAAAAATGATCATTTGAGTCATCTTGTATACTCTAAATAATAATTTTAAATGACATTTGAATAATAGATAACCGTAATTGAGTGAGATATGACTATTTTTTTTTAAACACAATACATCAAAATATTTTAAAAAATTACTTAGGGTTAAACAAATTATATCTAAAAATTAAATTGAAATCATATCGGAACAATACCTATAGGTAATAGTAACCGATTTTCTTAACCCTGGTTATGTCCAAAACTTAAAAAGGATCAATTGGGTCATCTTGTATAACCTAAATATTAATTTTAAAATAAATTTGAATAATAGATAACCGTAATTGTACCGTGAGTGAGATATGACTTTTTTATTTAAGCACAATACATCAAAATATTTTTAAAAATCATTTAGGGTTAATCAAATTATGTCTAAAAATTAATTTAAAATTAAATTGGAACAATCGTTAACGCTATTAGTTATTATATTTTCTTAGTTCTGGTTGTGTTCAAACCGTAAAAAACATCATTTGGCTATCTTGTATATGCGAAATAGTAAAATTAAATTATATTCGAATAATAGATAACAGTAATAGAGTGAGATATGATTATTTTTTTAAAAAGCAATTCATAAGATTTTAAAAATAATTTACAGTACATCAAATGAACTTCAAAAATTAAATTGGAAATAAATCGGACAATGCTATAATGATTAATTGTTCTATTTTCTTAATCCTGGTTATGTCCAAAACATAAAAAGGATCATTCGAGTCATCTTGTATAACCTAAATAATAATTTTAAATTATATTTCACTAATAGATAACCGTAATTGAGTGAGATATGACTATTTTTTTAAACACAATACAACAAAATATTTTTAAAAATCATTTAGGGTTAATCAAATTATATCTAAAAACTGAATTAAAATTAAATAGAAACAATCGCCAACGCTATTAGTTAATACATTTTCTTAACTCTGGTTGTGTTCAAACAGCAAAAAACATCATTTGGCTATCTTGTATATGCGAAAGAGTAAATTTAAGTTATATTTGAATAATAGATATCAGTAATAGAGTGAGATATAATTATTTTTTTAAAAAACAATTCATAAGAAAAATTTTAAAAATAATTTACAGTACATCAAATGAACTTCAAAGATTAAATTGGAATCAAATCGGACAATGCGATAATAATTAATTGTTCTATTTTCTTAACCCTGGTTATGTCCAAAACTTAAAAAGGATCAATTGGGTCATCTTGTATAACCTAAATATTAATTTTAAAATAAATTTGAATAATAGATAACCGTAATTGAGTGAGATATGACTTTTTTATTTAAGCACAATACATCAAAATATTTTTAAAAATCATTTAGGGTTAATCAAATTATATCTAAAAATTAATTTAAAATTAAATTGGAACAATCGTTAACGCTATTAGTTATTATATTTTCTTAGTTCTGGTTGTGTTCAAACCGTAAAAAACATCATTTGGCTATTTTATATATGCGAAATAGTAAAATTAAATTATATTCGAATAATAGATAACAGTAATAGAGTGAGATATGATTATTTTTTTAAAAAGCAATTCATAAGATTTTAAAAATAATTTACAGTACATCAAATGAACTTCAAAAATTAAATTGGAAATAAATCGGACAATGCTATAATGATTAATTGTTCTATTTTCTTAATCCTGGTTATGTCCAAAACATAAAAAGGATCATTCGAGTCATCTTGTATAACCTAAATAATAATTTTAAATTATATTTCACTAATAGATAACCGTAATTGAGTGAGATATGACTATTTTTTTAAACGCAATACAACAAAATATTTTTAAAAATCATTTAGGGTTAATCAAATTATATCTAAAAATTTAATCGGAACAATCGTTAATGCTATTAGTTATTATGTTTTCTTAATTGTGGTTGTCTTCAAACCGTAAAGAACATCATTTGGCTATCTTGTATATGCGAAATAGTAAATTTAAATCTTACTCGAATAATAGATAACAGTAATAGAGTGAGATATAATTATTTTTTTTTTAAAAACAATTTATAAGAAAAATTTTAAAAATTATTTACAGTACATCAAATGAACATCAAAGATTAAATTGGAATCAAATCGGACAATGCTATAATGATTAATTGTTCTACTTTCTTAACCCTGATTATGTCCAAAACTTAAAAAGGATCATTTGGGTCATCTTGTGTAACTAAATATTAATTTTAAAATAAATTTGAATAATAGATAACCGTAATTGAGTGAGATATGACTATTTTTTTTTAAACACAATACATCAAAATATTTTAAAAAATTACTTAGGGTTAAACAATAATTTGTTTAAGATATAATTATTTGTTTAGATATAATTATCTAAAAATTAAATTGAAATCATATCGGAACAATACCTATAGGTAATAGTAACCGATTTTCTTTATCCTGGTTATGTCCAAAACATAAAAATGATCATTTGAGTCATCTTGTATACTCTAAATAATAATTTTAAATGACATTTGAATAATAGATAACCGTAATTGAGTGAGATATGACTATTTTTTTTTAAACACAATACATCAAAATATTTTAAAAAATTACTTAGGGTTAAACAAATTATATCTAAAAATTAAATTGAAATCATATCGGAACAATACCTATAGGTAATAGTAATCGATTTTCTTTATCCTGGTTATGTCCAAAAGATAAAAATGATCATTTGAGTCATCTTGTATACTTTAAATAATAATTTTAAATTACATTTGAATAATAGATAACCGTAATTGAGTGAGATATGACTATTTTCTTAAACACTATACAGCAAAATATTTTTAAAAATCATTTAGTGTTAATCAAATTATATCTAAAAATTTAATCGGAACAATCGTTAATGCTATTAGTTATTATGTTTTCTTAATTGTGGTTGTCTTCAAATTGTAAAAAACATCATTTGGCTATCTTGTATATGCGAAATAGTAAATGTAAATTATATTCGAATAATAAATAACAGTAATAGAGTGAGATATAATAATTAAAAAAAAAACATAAGAAAAATTTTAAAAATAATTTACAGTACATCAAATGAACTTCAAAAATTAAAATGGAATCAAATCGGACAATGCTATAATGATTAATTGTTCTATTTTCTTAACCCTGGTTATGTCCAAAACTTAAAAAGGATTATTTGGGTCATCTTGTATAACCTAAGTAATAATTTTAAAATAAATTTGAATAATAGATAACCGTAATTGAGTGAGATATAATATTTTTTCTAAAAAACAATTCATAAGAAAAATATTAAAAATAATTTAGAGTACATTAAATGAACTTCTTGTAATTGAGTGAGATATGACTATTTTTTTTAAACACAATACATCAAAATATTTTTAAAAATCATTTAGGGTTAATCAAATTGTATCTAAAAATTAAATCGGTACAATCGTTACGGCTATTAGTTATTACATTTTCTTAACTCTGGTTGTGTTCAAACCATAAAAAATATCATTTGGCTATCTTGTATATGCGAAAAAGTAAATTTAAATTATATTCGAATAATAGATAACAGTAATAGAGTGAGATATAATTATTTTTTTAAAAAACAATTCGTAAGAAAAATTTTAAAAATAATTTACAGTACATTAAATGAACTTCAAAAATTAAATTGGAATCAAATCGGACAATGCTGTAATGATAAATTGTTCTATTTTCTTAACCCTGGTTATGTCCAAAACTTAAAAAAGATCATTTGGGTCATCTTGTATAACTTAAATATTATTTTTAAAATAAATTTGAATAATAGATAACCGTAGTTGAGTGAGATATGACTTTTTTTTTAAACATAATACATCAAAATATTTTTAAAAATCATTTAGGGTTAATCAAATTATATCTAAAAATTAAATCGGAACAATCGTTAACGCTATTAGTTATTACATTTTCTTAACTCTGGTTGTGTTCAAACCGTAAAAAACATCATTTGGATATCTTGTATATGCAAAATAGTAAATTTAAATTATATTCGAATAATAGATAACAGTAATGGAGTGAGATTTAATTATTTTTTTAAAAAACAATTCATAAGAAAAATTTTAAAAATAATTTACAGTACATTAAATGAACTTCAAAAATTAAATTGGAGTCAAATCGGACAATGCTATAATGATTAATTGTTCTATTTTCTTAACCCTTGTTATGTCCAAAACTTAAAAAGGATCATTTAAGTCATCTTGTATAACCTAAATATTCATTTTAAAATAAATTTGAATAATAGATAACCGTAATTGTGTGAGATATGACTATTTTTTTTAAACACAATACATCAAAATATTTTTAAAAATCATTTAGGGTTAATCAAATTATATCTAAAAATTAAATCGGAACAATCGTTAACGCTATTAGTTATTACATTTTCTTAACTCTGGTAGTGTTCAAACCATAAAAAACATCATTTGGCTATCTTGTATATGCCAAATAGTAAATTTAAATTATATTCGAATAAAAGATAAAAGTAATAAAGTGAGATATAAATATTTTTTTAAAAAACAATTCATAAGAAACATTTTAAAAATAATTTACAGTACATTAAATGAACTTCAAAAATTAAATTGGAGTCAAATCGGACAATGCTATAATGATTAATCGTTCTATTTTCTTAACTCTGGTTATGTCCAAAACTTAAAAAGGATCATTTTAGTCATCTTGTATAACCTAAATATTCATAATAAAATAAATTTGAATAATAGATAACCGTAATTGTGTGAGATATGACTATTTTTTTTAAACACAATACATCAAAATATTTTTAAAAATCATTTAGGGTTAATCAAATTATATCTAAAAATTAAATCGGAACAATCGTTAACGCTATTAGTTATTACATTTTCTTAACTCTGGTAGTGTTCAAACCATAAAAAACATCATTTGGCTATCTCGTATATGCGAATTAGAAAATTTAAATTATATTCGGATAATAGATAACAGTAATAGAGTGAGATATAATTATTTTTTTAAAAAACAATTCATAAGAAAAATTTTAAAAATAATTTACAGTACATTAAATCATCTTCAAAAATTAAATTGGAGTCATATCGGACAATGCTATAATGATTAATTGTTCTATTTTCTTAACCCTTGTTATGTCCAAAACTCAAAAAGGATCATTTGGGTCATCTTGTATAACCTAAATATTCATTTTAAAATAAATTTGAATAATAGATAACCGTAATTGAGGGAGACATGACTATTTATTTTAAACACAATACATCAAAATATTTTTAAAAATCATTTAGGGTTAATCAAATTGTATCTAAAAATTAAATCGGAACAATCGTTACGGCTATTAGTTATTAAATTTTCCTAACTCTGGTTGTGTTCAAACCATAAAAAATATCATTTGGCTATCTTGTATATGCGAAAAAGTAAATTTCAATTATATTCGAATAATAGATAACAGTAATAGAGTGAGATATAATTATTTTTTTAAAAAACAATTCGTAAGAAAAATTTTAAAAATAATTTACAGTACATTAAATGAACTTCAAAAATCAAATTGGAATCAAATCGGACAATGCTGTAATGATAAATTGTTCTATTTTCTTAACCCTGGTTATGTCCAAAACTTAAAAAAGATCATTTGGGTCATCTTGTATAACTTAAATATTATTTTTAAAATAAATTTGAATAATAGATAACCGTAGTTGAGTGAGATGTGACTTTTTTTTTAAACATAATACATCAAAATATTTTTAAAAATCATTTAGGGTTAATCAAATTATATCTAAAAATTAAATAGGAACAATCGTTAACGCTATTAGTTATTACATTTTCTTAACTCTGGTTGTGTTCAAACCATAAAAAACATTATTTGGCTATCTTGTATATGCGAAATAGTAAATTTAAATTATATTCGAATAAAAGATAACAGTAATAGAGAAAGATATAAATATTTTTTTAAAAAACAATTCATAAGAAACATTTTAAAAATAATTTACAGTACATTAAATGAACTTCAAAAATTAAATTGGAGTCAAATCGGACAATGCTATAATGATTAATTGTTCTATTTTTTTAACTCTGGTTATGTCCAAAACTTAAAAAGTCAGATCGGACAATGCTATAATGATTAATTGTTCTATTTTCTTAACCCTTGTTATGTCCAAAACTTAAAAAGGATCATTTGGGTCATCTTGTATAACCTAAATATTCATTTTAAAATAAATTTGAATAATAGATAACCGTAATTGAGGGAGACATGACTATTTATTTTAAACACAATACATCAAAATATTTTTAAAAATCATTTAGGGTTAATCAAATTGTATCTAAAAATTAAATCGGAACAATCGTTACGGCTATTAGTTATTAAATTTTCTTAACTCTGGTTGTGTTCAAACCATAAAAAATATCATTTGGCTATCTTGTATATGCGAAAAAGTAAATTTAAATTATATTCGAATAATAGATAACAGTAATAGAGTGAGATATAATTATTTTTTTAAAAAACAATTCGTAAGAAAAATTTTAAAAATAATTTACAGTACATTAAATGAACTTCAAAAATTAAATTGGAAATAAATCGGACAATGCTATAGACAATGCTATATATTAATTGTTCTATTTTCTTAATCCTGGTTATGTCCAAAACTTAAAAAGGATCATTTGGGTCATCTTGTATAACCTAAATAATAATTTTAAAATAAATTTGAATAATAGATAACCGTAATTGAGTGAGATATAATATTTTTTCTAAAAAAAAATTCATAAGAAATATATTAAAAATAATTTAGAGTACATTAAATGAACTTCAAAAATTAAATTGGAATTAAACCGACAATGCTATAATGAATAATTGTTCTATTTTCTTAACCCTGGTTATGTCCAAAACTTAAAAAGGATCAATTGGGTCATCTTATATAACCTAAATAATAATTTTAAATTATATTTGAATAATAGATAACCGTAATTGAGTGAGATATGACTATTTTTTTAAACACAATACAACAAAATATTTTTAAAAATCATTTAGGGTTAATCAAATTATATCTAAAAATCAAATCGGAACAACCGTTAATGCTATTATTTATTATGTTTTCTTAATTGTGGTTGTCTTCAAACCGTAAAGAACAGCATTTGGCTATCTTGTATATGCGAAATAGTAAATTTAAATCTTATTCGAATAATAGATACCAGTAATAGAGTGAGATATAATATATTTGCTAAAAAACAATTCATAAGAAAAATATTAAATATAATTTAGAGTACATTAAATGAACTTCAAAAATTAAATTGGAATTAAATCCGACAATGCTATAATGAATAATTGTTCTATTTTCTTAACCCTGGTTATGTCCAAAACTTAAAAAGGATCAATTGGGTCATCTTGTATAACCTAAATAATAATTTTAAATTATATTTGAATAATAGATAAGCGTAATTGAGTGAGATATGACTATTTTTTTTTAACACAATACATCAAATTATTTTTAAAAATCATTTAGGGTTAATCAAATTATATCTAAAAATTGAATTAAAATTAAATAGAAACAATCGCCAACGCTATTAGTTATTACATTTTCTTAACTCTGGTTGTGTTCAAACAGCAAAAAACATCATTTGGCTATCTTGTATATGCGAAATAGTAAATTTAAATTATATTCGAAGAATAGATATCAGTAATAGAGTGAGATATAATAATTTTTTTAAAAAACAATTCATAAGAAAAATTTTAAAAATAATTTACAGTACATCAAATGAACTTCCAAGATTAAATTGGAATCAAATCGGACAATGCTATAATGATTAATTGTTCTATTTTCTTTACCCTGGTTATGTCCAAAACTTAAAAAGGATCAACTGGGTCATCTTGTATAACCTAAATATTAATTTTAAAATAAATTTGAATAATAGATAACCGTAATTGAGTGAGATATGACTATTTTTTTTAATCACAATACATCAAAATATTTAAAAATATTACTTAGGGTTAAACAAATTATATGTAAAAATTAAATTGAAATCATATCGGAACAATAGCTATAGGTAAGAGAAATCGATTTTCTTCATTCTCGTTATGTCCAAAACTTAAAAATGATCATTTGGGTCATCTTGTATAACCTAAATATTAATTTTAAAATAAATTTGAGTAATAGATATCCGTAATTGAGTGAGATATGACTATTTTTTTTAAACACAATACATCAGAATACTTTAAAAAATTATTTAGTGTTATTCAAATTTTATCTAAAAATTGAATTAAAATTAAATAGGAACAATCGCCAACGCTATTAGTTATTACTTTTTCTTAACTCTGGTTGTGTTCAAACCGCAAAAAACATTTGGCTATCTTGTATATGCGAAAGAGTAAATTTAAGTTATATTCGAATAATAGATATCAGTAATAGAGTGAGATATAATTATTTTTTTAAAAAACAATTCATAAGAAAAATTTTAAAAATAATTTACAGTACATCAAATGAACTTCAAAGATTAAATTGGAATCAAATCGGACAATGCGATAATGATTAATTGTTCTATTTTCTTAACCCTGGTTATGTCCAAAACTTAAAAAGGATCAATTGGGTCATCTTGTATAACCTAAATATTAATTTTAAAATAAATTTGAATAATAGATAACCGTAATTGAGTGAGATATGACTTTTTTCTTTAAACACAATACATCAAAATATTTTTAAAAATCATTTAGGGTTAATCAAATTATACCTAAAAATTAATTTAAAATTAAATTGGAACAATCGTTAACGCTATTAGTTATTATATTTTCTTAGTTCTGGTTGTGTTCAAACCGTAAAAAACATCATTTGGCTATCTTGTATATGCGAAATAGTAAAATTAAATTATATTCGAATAATAGATAACAGTAATAGAGTGAGATATGATTATTTTTTTAAAAAGCAATTCATAAGATTTTAAAAATAATTTACAGTACATCAAATGAACTTCAAAAATTAAATTGGAAATAAATCGGACAATGCTATAATGATTAATTGTTCTATTTTCTTAATCCTGGTTATGTCCAAAACATAAAAAGGATCATTCGAGTCATCTTGTATAACCTAAATAATAATTTTAAATTATATTTCACTAATAGATAACCGTAATTGAGTGAAATATGACTATTTTTTTAAACACAATACAACAAAATATTATTAAAAATTCATTTAGGGTTAATCAAATTATATCTAAAAATTTAATCGGAACAATCGTTAATGCTATTAGTTATTATGTTTTCTTAATTGTGGTTGTCTTCAAACCGTAAAGAAAATCATTTGGCTATCTTGTATATGCGAAATAGTAAATTTAAATCTTACTCGAATAATAGATAACAGTAATAGAGTGAGATATAATTATTTTTTTTTAAAAACAATTTATAAGAAAAATTTTAAAAATTATTTACAGTACATCAAATGAACATCAAAGATTAAATTGGAATCAAATCGGACAATGCTATAATGAATAATTGTTCTACTTTCTTAACCCTGATTATGTCCAAAACTTAAAAAGGATCATTTGGGTCATCTTGTATAACTAAATATTAATTTTAAAATAAATTTGAATAATAGATAACCGTAATTGAGTGAGATATGACTATTTTTTTTTAAAACACAATACATTAAAAATTTAAAATAATTATTTAGGGTTAAACAAATTATATCTAAAAATTAAATAGAAATCATATCGGAACAATAGCTACAGGTAATAGTAATCGATTTTCTTTATCCTGGTTATGTCCAAAACATAAAAAGTATCATTTGAATCATCTTGTATAACCTAAATAATAATTTTAAATTATATATGAATATTAGATAACCGTAATTGAGTGAGATATGACAATTTTTTTAAACACAATACATTAAAATATTTTTAAAAATCATTTAGGGTTAATCAAATTATATCTAAAAATTAAATTAAAATTAAATTAGAACAATCGTTAATGCTATTAGTTATTATATTTTCTTAATTCTGGTTGTGTTTAAACCGTAAAGAACATCATTTGGCTATCTTGTATATGCGTAATAATAATAAGTGATAACATTAATAGAGAAAGATATAATTAGTTTCTTAAAAAACAATTTATAAGAAAAATTTTAAAAATAATTTACAGTAGATCAAATGAACTTCAAAAATTAAATTGGAATCAAATCGGACAATGCTATAATGATTAATTGTTCTACTTTCTTAACCCTGATTATGTCCAAAACTTAAAAAGGATCATTTGGGTCATCTTGTATAACTAAATATTAATTTTAAAATAAATTTGAATAATAGATAACCGTAATTGAGTGAGATATGACTATTTTTTTTTAAACACAATAAATCAAAATATTTTAAAAAATTACTTAGGGTTAAAAAAATTATATCTAAAAATTAAATTGAAATCATATCGGAACAATACCTATAGGTAATAGTAATCGATTTTCTTTATCCTGGTTATGTCCAAAACATAAAAATGATTATTTGAGTCATCTTGTATACTCTAAATAATAATTTTAAATTACATTTGAATAATAGATAACCGTAATTGAGTGAGATATGACAATTTTTTTTTAAACACAATACATCAAAATAATTTAAAAAATTACTTAGGGTTAAACAAATTATATCTAAAAATTAAATTGAAATCATATCGGAACAATACCTATAGGTAATAGTAATCGATTTTCTTTATCCTGGTTATGTCCAAAACATAAAAATGATCATTTGAGTCATCTTGTATACTCTAAGTAATAATTTTAAATTACATTTGAATAATAGATAACCGTAATTGAGTGAGATATGACTATTTTCTTAAACACATTACAACAAAATATTTTTAAAAATCATTTAGGGTTAATCAAATTATATCTAAAAATTTAATCGGAACAATCGTTAATGCTATTAGTTATTATGTTTTCTTAATTGTGGTTGTCTTCAAACCGTAAAAAACATCATTTGGCTATCTTGTATAGTAAATGTAAATTATATTCGAATAATAAATAACAGTAATAGAGTGAGATATAATTATTTTTTTAAAAAACAATTCGTAAGAAAAATTTTAAAAATAATTTACAGTACATTAAATGAACTTCAAAAATTAAATTGGAATCAAATCGGAGAATGCTGTAATGATAAATTGTTCTATTTTCTTAACCCTGGTTATGTCCAAAACTTAAAAAAGATCATTTGGGTCATCTTGTATAACTTAAATATTATTTTTAAAATAAATTTGAATAATAGATAACCGTAGTTGAGTGAGATATGACTTTTTTTTTAAACATAATACATCAAAATATTTTTAAAAATCATTTAGGGTTAATCAAATTATATCTAAAAATTAAATCGGAACAATCGTTAACGCTATTAGTTATTACATTTTCTTAACTCTGGTTGTGTTCAAACCGTAAAAAACATCATTTGGATATCTTGTATATGCAAAATAGTAAATTTAAATTATATTCGAATAATAGATAACAGTAATGGAGTGAGATTTAATTATTTTTTTAAAAAAATATTCATAAGAAAAATTTTAAAAATAATTTACAGTACATTAAATGAACTTCAAAAATTAAATTGGAGTCAAATCGGAAAATGCTATAATGATTAATTGTTCTATTTTCTTAACCCTTGTTATGTCCAAAACTTAAAAAGGATCATTTAAGTCATCTTGTATAACCTAAATATTCATTTTAAAATAAATTTGAATAATAGATAACCGTAATTGTGTGAGATATGACTATTTTTTTTAAACACAATACATCAAAATATTTTTAAAAATCATTTAGGGTTAATCAAATTATATCTAAAAATTAAATCGGAACAATCGTTAACGCTATTAGCTATTACATTTTCTTAACTCTGGTAGTGTTCAAACCATAAAAAACATCATTTGGCTATCTTGTATATGCCAAATAGTAAATTTAAATTATATTCGAATAAAAGATAACAGTAATAAAGTGAGATATAAATATTTTTTTAAAAAACAATTCATAAGAAACATTTTAAAAATAATTTACAGTACATTAAATGAACTTCAAAAATTAAATTGGAATCAAATCGGACAATGCTGTAATGATAAATTGTTCTATTTTCTTAACCCTGGTTATGTCCAAAACTTAAAAAAGATCATTTGGGTCATCTTGTATAACTTAAATATTATTTTTAAAATAAATTTGAATAATAGATAACCGTAGTTGAGTGAGATGTGACTTTTTTTTTAAACATAATACATCAAAATATTTTTAAAAATCATTTAGGGTTAATCAAATTATATCTAAAAATTAAATAGGAACAATCGTTAACGCTATTAGTTATTACATTTTCTTAACTCTGGTTGTGTTCAAACAGCAAAAAACAGCAAAAATTTTAAAAATAATTTACAGTACATCAAATGAACTTCAAAGATTAAATTGGAATCAAATCGGACAATGCTGTAATGATAAATTGTTCTATTTTCTTAACCCTGGTTATGTCCAAAACTTAAAAAGGATCATTTGGGTCATCTTGTATAACCTAAATATTCATTTTAAAATAAATTTAAATAATAGATAACCGTAATTGAGGGAGATATGACTATTTATTTTAAACACAATACATCAAAATATTTTTAAAAATCATTTAGAATTAATCAAATTGTACCTAAAAATTAAATAGGAACAATCGTTAACGCTATTAGTTATTACATTTTCTTAACTCTGGTTGTGTTCAAACAGCAAAAAACAGCAAAAATTTTAAAAATAATTTACAGTACATCAAATGAACTTCAAAGATTAAATTGGAATCAAATCGGACAATGCTATAATGATTAATTGTTCTATTTTCTTAACCCTGGTTATGTCCAAAACTTAAAAAGGATCAATTGGGTCATCTTGTATAACCTAAATATTAATTTTAAAATAAATTTGAATAATAGATAACCGTAATTGAGTGAGATATGACTTTTTTCTTTAAACACAATACATCAAAATATTTTTAAAAATCATTTAGGGTTAATCAAATTATATCTAAAAATTGAATTAAAATTAAATAGAAACAATCGCCAACGCTATTAGTTAATACATTTTCTTAACTCTGGTTGTGTTCAAACAGCAAAAAACATCATTTGGCTATCTTGTATATGCGAAAGAGTAAATTTAAGTTATATTCGAATAATAGATATCAGTAATAGAGTGAGATATAATTATTTTTTTAAAAAACAATTCATAAGAAAAATTTTAAAAATAATTTACAGTACATCAAATGAACTTCAAAGATTAAATTGGAATCAAATCGGACAATGCGATAATGATTAATTGTTCTATTTTCTTAACCCTGGTTATGTCCAAAACTTAAAAAGGATCAATTGGGTCATCTTGTATAACCTAAATATTAATTTTAAAATAAATTTGAATAATAGATAACCGTAATTGAGTGAGATATGACTTTTTTATTTAAGCACAATACATCAAAATATTTTTAAAAATCATTTAGGGTTAATCAAATTATATCTAAAAATTAATTTAAAATTAAATTGGAACAATCGTTAACGCTATTAGTTATTATATTTTCTTAGTTCTGGTTGTGTTCAAACCGTAAAAAACATCATTTGGCTATTTTATATATGCGAAATAGTAAAATTAAATTATATTCGAATAATAGATAACAGTAATAGAGTGAGATATGATTATTTTTTTAAAAAGCAATTCATAAGATTTTAAAAATAATTTACAGTACATCAAATGAACTTCAAAAATTAAATTGGAAATAAATCGGACAATGCTATAATGATTAATTGTTCTATTTTCTTTACCCTGGTTATGTCCAAAACTTAAAAAGGATCAACTGGGTCATCTTGTATAACCTAAATATTAATTTTAAAATAAATTTGAATAATAGATAACCGTAATTGAGTGAGATATGACTATTTTTTTTAATCACAATACATCAAAATATTTAAAAATATTACTTAGGGTTAAACAAATTATATGTAAAAATTAAATTGAAATCATATCGGAACAATAGCTATAGGTAAGAGAAATCGATTTTCTTCATTCTCGTTATGTCCAAAACTTAAAAATGATCATTTGGGTCATCTTGTATAACCTAAATATTAATTTTAAAATAAATTTGAGTAATAGATATCCGTAATTGAGTGAGATATGACTATTTTTTTTAAACACAATACATCAGAATACTTTAAAAAATTATTTAGTGTTATTCAAATTTTATCTAAAAATTGAATTAAAATTAAATAGGAACAATCGCCAACGCTATTAGTTATTACTTTTTCTTAACTCTGGTTGTGTTCAAACCGCAAAAAACATTTGGCTATCTTGTATATGCGAAAGAGTAAATTTAAGTTATATTCGAATAATAGATATCAGTAATAGAGTGAGATATAATTATTTTTTTAAAAAACAATTCATAAGAAAAATTTTAAAAATAATTTACAGTACATCAAATGAACTTCAAAGATTAAATTGGAATCAAATCGGACAATGCGATAATGATTAATTGTTCTATTTTCTTAACCCTGGTTATGTCCAAAACTTAAAAAGGATCAATTGGGTCATCTTGTATAACCTAAATATTAATTTTAAAATAAATTTGAATAATAGATAACCGTAATTGAGTGAGATATGACTTTTTTCTTTAAACACAATACATCAAAATATTTTTAAAAATCATTTAGGGTTAATCAAATTATACCTAAAAATTAATTTAAAATTAAATTGGAACAATCGTTAACGCTATTAGTTATTATATTTTCTTAGTTCTGGTTGTGTTCAAACCGTAAAAAACATCATTTGGCTATCTTGTATATGCGAAATAGTAAAATTAAATTATATTCGAATAATAGATAACAGTAATAGAGTGAGATATGATTATTTTTTTAAAAAGCAATTCATAAGATTTTAAAAATAATTTACAGTACATCAAATGAACTTCAAAAATTAAATTGGAAATAAATCGGACAATGCTATAATGATTAATTGTTCTATTTTCTTAATCCTGGTTATGTCCAAAACATAAAAAGGATCATTCGAGTCATCTTGTATAACCTAAATAATAATTTTAAATTATATTTCACTAATAGATAACCGTAATTGAGTGAAATATGACTATTTTTTTAAACACAATACAACAAAATATTATTAAAAATTCATTTAGGGTTAATCAAATTATATCTAAAAATTTAATCGGAACAATCGTTAATGCTATTAGTTATTATGTTTTCTTAATTGTGGTTGTCTTCAAACCGTAAAGAAAATCATTTGGCTATCTTGTATATGCGAAATAGTAAATTTAAATCTTACTCGAATAATAGATAACAGTAATAGAGTGAGATATAATTATTTTTTTTTAAAAACAATTTATAAGAAAAATTTTAAAAATTATTTACAGTACATCAAATGAACATCAAAGATTAAATTGGAATCAAATCGGACAATGCTATAATGAATAATTGTTCTACTTTCTTAACCCTGATTATGTCCAAAACTTAAAAAGGATCATTTGGGTCATCTTGTATAACTAAATATTAATTTTAAAATAAATTTGAATAATAGATAACCGTAATTGAGTGAGATATGACTATTTTTTTTTAAAACACAATACATTAAAAATTTAAAATAATTATTTAGGGTTAAACAAATTATATCTAAAAATTAAATAGAAATCATATCGGAACAATAGCTACAGGTAATAGTAATCGATTTTCTTTATCCTGGTTATGTCCAAAACATAAAAAGTATCATTTGAATCATCTTGTATAACCTAAATAATAATTTTAAATTATATATGAATATTAGATAACCGTAATTGAGTGAGATATGACAATTTTTTTAAACACAATACATTAAAATATTTTTAAAAATCATTTAGGGTTAATCAAATTATATCTAAAAATTAAATTAAAATTAAATTAGAACAATCGTTAATGCTATTAGTTATTATATTTTCTTAATTCTGGTTGTGTTTAAACCGTAAAGAACATCATTTGGCTATCTTGTATATGCGTAATAATAATAAGTGATAACATTAATAGAGAAAGATATAATTAGTTTCTTAAAAAACAATTTATAAGAAAAATTTTAAAAATAATTTACAGTAGATCAAATGAACTTCAAAAATTAAATTGGAATCAAATCGGACAATGCTATAATGATTAATTGTTCTACTTTCTTAACCCTGGTTATGTCCAAAACATAAAAATGATTATTTGAGTCATCTTGTATACTCTAAATAATAATTTTAAATTACATTTGAATAATAGATAACCGTAATTGAGTGAGATATGACAATTTTTTTTTAAACACAATACATCAAAATAATTTAAAAAATTACTTAGGGTTAAACAAATTATATCTAAAAATTAAATTGAAATCATATCGGAACAATACCTATAGGTAATAGTAATCGATTTTCTTTATCCTGGTTATGTCCAAAACATAAAAATGATCATTTGAGTCATCTTGTATACTCTAAGTAATAATTTTAAATTACATTTGAATAATAGATAACCGTAATTGAGTGAGATATGACTATTTTCTTAAACACATTACAACAAAATATTTTTAAAAATCATTTAGGGTTAATCAAATTATATCTAAAAATTTAATCGGAACAATCGTTAATGCTATTAGTTATTATGTTTTCTTAATTGTGGTTGTCTTCAAACCGTAAAAAACATCATTTGGCTATCTTGTATAGTAAATGTAAATTATATTCGAATAATAAATAACAGTAATAGAGTGAGATATAATTATTTTTTTAAAAAACAATTCGTAAGAAAAATTTTAAAAATAATTTACAGTACATTAAATGAACTTCAAAAATTAAATTGGAATCAAATCGGAGAATGCTGTAATGATAAATTGTTCTATTTTCTTAACCCTGGTTATGTCCAAAACTTAAAAAAGATCATTTGGGTCATCTTGTATAACTTAAATATTATTTTTAAAATAAATTTGAATAATAGATAACCGTAGTTGAGTGAGATATGACTTTTTTTTTAAACATAATACATCAAAATATTTTTAAAAATCATTTAGGGTTAATCAAATTATATCTAAAAATTAAATCGGAACAATCGTTAACGCTATTAGTTATTACATTTTCTTAACTCTGGTTGTGTTCAAACCGTAAAAAACATCATTTGGATATCTTGTATATGCAAAATAGTAAATTTAAATTATATTCGAATAATAGATAACAGTAATGGAGTGAGATTTAATTATTTTTTTAAAAAAATATTCATAAGAAAAATTTTAAAAATAATTTACAGTACATTAAATGAACTTCAAAAATTAAATTGGAGTCAAATCGGAAAATGCTATAATGATTAATTGTTCTATTTTCTTAACCCTTGTTATGTCCAAAACTTAAAAAGGATCATTTAAGTCATCTTGTATAACCTAAATATTCATTTTAAAATAAATTTGAATAATAGATAACCGTAATTGTGTGAGATATGACTATTTTTTTTAAACACAATACATCAAAATATTTTTAAAAATCATTTAGGGTTAATCAAATTATATCTAAAAATTAAATCGGAACAATCGTTAACGCTATTAGCTATTACATTTTCTTAACTCTGGTAGTGTTCAAACCATAAAAAACATCATTTGGCTATCTTGTATATGCCAAATAGTAAATTTAAATTATATTCGAATAAAAGATAACAGTAATAAAGTGAGATATAAATATTTTTTTAAAAAACAATTCATAAGAAACATTTTAAAAATAATTTACAGTACATTAAATGAACTTCAAAAATTAAATTGGAATCAAATCGGACAATGCTGTAATGATAAATTGTTCTATTTTCTTAACCCTGGTTATGTCCAAAACTTAAAAAAGATCATTTGGGTCATCTTGTATAACTTAAATATTATTTTTAAAATAAATTTGAATAATAGATAACCGTAGTTGAGTGAGATGTGACTTTTTTTTTAAACATAATACATCAAAATATTTTTAAAAATCATTTAGGGTTAATCAAATTATATCTAAAAATTAAATAGGAACAATCGTTAACGCTATTAGTTATTACATTTTCTTAACTCTGGTTGTGTTCAAACAGCAAAAAACAGCAAAAATTTTAAAAATAATTTACAGTACATCAAATGAACTTCAAAGATTAAATTGGAATCAAATCGGACAATGCTGTAATGATAAATTGTTCTATTTTCTTAACCCTGGTTATGTCCAAAACTTAAAAAGGATCATTTGGGTCATCTTGTATAACCTAAATATTCATTTTAAAATAAATTTAAATAATAGATAACCGTAATTGAGGGAGATATGACTATTTATTTTAAACACAATACATCAAAATATTTTTAAAAATCATTTAGAATTAATCAAATTGTACCTAAAAATTAAATAGGAACAATCGTTAACGCTATTAGTTATTACATTTTCTTAACTCTGGTTGTGTTCAAACAGCAAAAAACAGCAAAAATTTTAAAAATAATTTACAGTACATCAAATGAACTTCAAAGATTAAATTGGAATCAAATCGGACAATGCTATAATGATTAATTGTTCTATTTTCTTAACCCTGGTTATGTCCAAAACTTAAAAAGGATCAATTGGGTCATCTTGTATAACCTAAATATTAATTTTAAAATAAATTTGAATAATAGATAACCGTAATTGAGTGAGATATGACTTTTTTCTTTAAACACAATACATCAAAATATTTTTAAAAATCATTTAGGGTTAATCAAATTATATCTAAAAATTGAATTAAAATTAAATAGAAACAATCGCCAACGCTATTAGTTAATACATTTTCTTAACTCTGGTTGTGTTCAAACAGCAAAAAACATCATTTGGCTATCTTGTATATGCGAAAGAGTAAATTTAAGTTATATTCGAATAATAGATATCAGTAATAGAGTGAGATATAATTATTTTTTTAAAAAACAATTCATAAGAAAAATTTTAAAAATAATTTACAGTACATCAAATGAACTTCAAAGATTAAATTGGAATCAAATCGGACAATGCGATAATGATTAATTGTTCTATTTTCTTAACCCTGGTTATGTCCAAAACTTAAAAAGGATCAATTGGGTCATCTTGTATAACCTAAATATTAATTTTAAAATAAATTTGAATAATAGATAACCGTAATTGAGTGAGATATGACTTTTTTATTTAAGCACAATACATCAAAATATTTTTAAAAATCATTTAGGGTTAATCAAATTATATCTAAAAATTAATTTAAAATTAAATTGGAACAATCGTTAACGCTATTAGTTATTATATTTTCTTAGTTCTGGTTGTGTTCAAACCGTAAAAAACATCATTTGGCTATTTTATATATGCGAAATAGTAAAATTAAATTATATTCAAATAATAGATAACAGTAATAGAGTGAGATATGATTATTTTTTTAAAAAGCAATTCATAAGATTTTAAAAATAATTTACAGTACATCAAATGAACTTCAAAAATTAAATTGGAAATAAATCGGACAATGCTATAATGATTAATTGTTCTATTTTCTTAATCCTGGTTATGTCCAAAACATAAAAAGGATCATTCGAGTCATCTTGTATAACCTAAATAATAATTTTAAATTATATTTCACTAATAGATAACCGTAATTGAGTGAGATATGACTATTTTTTTAAACACAATACAACAAAATATTTTTAAAAATCATTTAGGGTTAATCAAATTATATCTAAAAATTTAATCGGAACAATCGTTAATGCTATTAGTTATTATGTTTTCTTAATTGTGGTTGTCTTCAAACCGTAAAGAACATCATTTGGCTATCTTGTATATATGAAATAGTAAATTTAAATCTTACTCGAATAATAGATAACAGTAATAGAGTGAGATATAATTATTTTTTTTTAAAAACAATTTATAAGAAAAATTTTAAAAATTATTTACAGTACATCAAATGAACATCAAAGATTAAATTGGAATCAAATCGGACAATGCTATAATGAATAATTGTTCTACTTTCTTAACCCTGATTATGTCCAAAACTTAAAAAGGATCATTTGGGTCATCTTGTATAACTAAATATTAAATTTAAAATAAATTTGAATAATAGATTGTATGTAATTGTAATTGAGTGAGATATGACTATTTTTTTTAAAACACAATACATTAAAAATTTAAAATAATTATTTAGGGTTAAACAAATTATATCTAAAAATTAAATAGAAATCATATCGGAACAATAGCTACAGGTAATAGTAATCGATTTTCTTTATCCTGGTTATGTCCAAAACATAAAAAGTATCATTTGAATCATCTTGTATAACCTAAATAATAATTTTAAATTATATATGAATAATAGATAACCGTAATAGAGTGAGATATGACAATTTTTTTAAACACAATACATTAAAATATTTTTAAAAATCATTTAGGGTTAATCAAATTATATCTAAAAATTAAATTAAAATTAAATCAGAACAATCGTTAATGCTATTAGTTATTATATTTTCTTAATTCTGGTTGTGTTCAAACCGTAAAGAACATCATTTGGCTATCTTGTATATGCGTAATAATAATAAGTGATAACAGTAATAGAGAAAGATATAATTAGTTTCTTAAAAAACAATTTATAAGAAAAATTTTAAAAATAATTTACAGTAGATCCAGTGAACTTCAAAAATTAAATTGGAATCAAATCGGACAATGCTATAATGATTAATCGTTCTATTTTTTTAACCCTGGTTATGTCCAAAACATAAAAAGGATCATTTGAGTCATCTTGTATAACCTAAATAATAATTTTAAATTATATTTGAATAATAGATAACCGTAATTGAGAGAGATATGATTATTTTTTTTAAACACAATACATTAAAATATTTTTAAAAATCATTTAGGGTTAATCAAATTATATCTAAAAATTAAATCGGAACAATCGTTAATGCAATTAGTTATTATGTTTTCTTAATCGTGGTTGTCTTCAAACCGTAAAGAAAATCATTTGGCTATCTTGTATATGCGAAATAGTAAATTTAAATCTTACTCGAATAATAGATAACAGTAATAGAGTGAGATATAATTATTTTTTTTAAAAAACAATTTATAAGAAAAATTTTAAAAATTATTTACAGTACATCAAATGAACATAAAAGATTAAATTGGAATCAAATCGGACAATGCTATAATGATTAATTGTTCTACTTTCTTAACCCTGATTATGTCCAAAACTTAAAAAGGATCATTTGGGTCATCTTGTATAACTAAATATTAATTTTAAAATAAATTTGAATAATAGATAACCGTAATTGAGTGAGATATGACTATTTTTTTTTAAACACAATACATCAAAATATTTTAAAAAATTACTTAGGGTTAAACAATAATTTGTTTAAGATATAATTATTTGTTTAGATATAATTATCTAAAAATTAAATTGAAATCATATCGGAACAATACCTATAGGTAATAGTAACCGATTTTCTTAACCCTGGTTATGTCCAAAACTTAAAAAGGATCAATTGGGTCATCTTGTATAACCTAAATATTAATTTTAAAATAAATTTGAATAATAGATAACCGTAATTGTACCGTGAGTGAGATATGACTTTTTTATTTAAGCACAATACATCAAAATATTTTTAAAAATCATTTAGGGTTAATCAAATTATATCTAAAAATTAATTTAAAATTAAATTGGAACAATCGTTAACGCTATTAGTTATTATATTTTCTTAGTTCTGGTTGTGTTCAAACCGTAAAAAACATCATTTGGCTATCTTGTATATGCGAAATAGTAAAATTAAATTATATTCGAATAATAGATAACAGTAATAGAGTGAGATATGATTATTTTTTTAAAAAGCAATTCATAAGATTTTAAAAATAATTTACAGTACATCAAATGAACTTCAAAAATTAAATTGGAAATAAATCGAACAATGCTATAATGATTAATTGTTCTATTTTCTTAATCCTGGTTATGTCCAAAACATAAAAAGGATCATTCGAGTCATCTTGTATAACCTAAATAATAATTTTAAATTATATTTCACTAATAGATAACCGTAATTGAGTGAGATATGACTATTTTTTTAAACACAATACAACAAAATATTTTTAAAAATCATTTAGGGTTAATCAAATTATATCTAAAAATTGAATTAAAATTAAATAGAAACAATCGCCAACGCTATTAGTTAATACATTTTCTTAACTCTGGTTGTGTTCAAACAGCAAAAAACATCATTTGGCTATCTTGTATATGCGAAAGAGTAAATTTAAGTTATATTCGAATAATAGATATCAGTAATAGAGTGAGATATAATTATTTTTTTAAAAAACAATTCATAAGAAAAATTTTAAAAATAATTTACAGTACATCAAATGAACTTCAAAGATTAAATTGGAATCAAATCGGACAATGCGATAATAATTAATTGTTCTATTTTCTTAACCCTGGTTATGTCCAAAACTTAAAAAGGATCAATTGGGTCATCTTGTATAACCTAAATATTAATTTTAAAATAAATTTGAATAATAGATAACCGTAATTGAGTGAGATATGACTTTTTTATTTAAGCACAATACATCAAAATATTTTTAAAAATCATTTAGGGTTAATCAAATTATATCTAAAAATTAATTTAAAATTAAATTGGAACAATCGTTAACGCTATTAGTTATTATATTTTCTTAGTTCTGGTTGTGTTCAAACCGTAAAAAACATCATTTGGCTATTTTATATATGCGAAATAGTAAAATTAAATTATACTCGAATAATAGATAACAGTAATAGAGTGAGATATAATTATTTTTTTTTAAAAACAATTTATAAGAAAAATTTTAAAAATTATTTACAGTACATCAAATGAACATCAAAGATTAAATTGGAATCAAATCGGACAATGCTATAATGAATAATTGTTCTACTTTCCTAACCCTGATTATGTCCAAAACTTAAAAAGGATCATTTGGGTCATCTTGTATAACTAAATATTAAATTTAAAATAAATTTGAATAATAGATTGTATGTAATTGTAATTGAGTGAGATATGACTATTTTTTTAAAACACAATACATTAAAAATTTAAAATAATTATTTAGGGTTAAACAAATTATATCTAAAAATTAAATAGAAATCATATCGGAACAATAGCTACAGGTACTAGTAATCGATTTTCTTTATCCTGGTTATGTCCAAAACATAAAAAGTATCATTTGAATCATCTTGTATAACCTAAATAATAATTTTAAATTATATATGAATAATAGATAACCGTAATAGAGTGAGATATGACAATTTTTTTAAACACAATACATTAAAATATTTTAAAAATCATTTAGGGTTAATCAAATTATATCTAAAAATTAAATTAAAATTAAATCAGAACAATCGTTAATGCTATTAGTTATTATATTTTCTTAATTCTGGTTGTGTTCAAACCGTAAAGAACATCATTTGGCTATCTTGTATATGCGTAATAATAATAAGTGATAACAGTAATAGAGAAAGATATAATTAGTTTCTTAAAAAACAATTTATAAGAAAAATTTTAAAAATAATTTACAGTAGATCCAGTGAACTTCAAAAATTAAATTGGAATCAAATCGGACAATGCTATAATGATTAATCGTTCTATTTTTTTAACCCTGGTTATGTCCAAAACATAAAAAGGATCATTTGAGTCATCTTGTATAACCTAAATAATAATTTTAAATTATATTTGAATAATAGATAACCGTAATTGAGAGAGATATGATTATTTTTTTTAAACACAATACATTAAAATATTTTTAAAAATCATTTAGGGTTAATCAAATTATATCTAAAAATTAAATCGGAACAATCGTTAATGCAATTAGTTATTATGTTTTCTTAATCGTGGTTGTCTTCAAACCGTAAAGAAAATCATTTGGCTATCTTGTATATGCGAAATAGTAAATTTAAATCTTACTCGAATAATAGATAACAGTAATAGAGTGAGATATAATTATTTTTTTTAAAAAACAATTTATAAGAAAAATTTTAAAAATTATTTACAGTACATCAAATGAACATCAAAGATTAAATTGGAATCAAATCGGACAATGCTATAATGATTAATTGTTCTACTTTCTTAACCCTGATTATGTCCAAAACTTAAAAAGGATCATTTGGGTCATCTTGTATAACTAAATATTAATTTTAAAATAAATTTGAATAATAGATAACCGTAATTGAGTGAGATATGACTATTTTTTTTTAAACACAATACATCAAAATATTTTAAAAAATTACTTAGGGTTAAACAATAATTTGTTTAAGATATAATTATTTGTTTAGATATAATTATCTAAAAATTAAATTGAAATCATATCGGAACAATACCTATAGGTAATAGTAACCGATTTTCTTTATCCTGGTTATGTCCAAAACATAAAAATGATTATTTGAGTCATCTTGTATACTCTAAATAATAATTTTAAATTACATTTGAATAATAGATAACCGTAATTGAGTGAGATATGACTATTTTTGTTTAAACACAATACATCAAAATAATTTAAAAAATTACTTAGGGTTAAACAAATTATATCTAAAAATTAAATTGAAATCATATCGGAACAATACCTATAGGTAATAGTAATCGATTTTCTTTATCCTGGTTATGTCCAAAACATAAAAATGATCATTTGAGTCATCTTGTATACTCTAAGTAATAATTTTAAATTACATTTGAATAATAGATAACCGTAATTGAGTGAGATATGACTATTTTCTTAAACACATTACAACAAAATATTTTTAAAAATCATTTAGGGTTAATCAAATTATATCTAAAAATTTAATCGGAACAATCGTTAATGCTATTAGTTATTATGTTTTCTTAATTGTGGTTGTCTTCAAACCGTAAAAAACATCATTTGGCTATCTTGTATAGTAAATGTAAATTATATTCGAATAATAAATAACAGTAATAGAGTGAGATATAATTATTTTTTTAAAAAACAATTCGTAAGAAAAATTTTAAAAATAATTTACAGTACATTAAATGAACTTCAAAAATTAAATTGGAATCAAATCGGAGAATGCTGTAATGATAAATTGTTCTATTTTCTTAACCCTGGTTATGTCCAAAACTTAAAAAAGATCATTTGGGTCATCTTGTATAACTTAAATATTATTTTTAAAATAAATTTGAATAATAGATAACCGTAGTTGAGTGAGATATGACTTTTTTTTTAAACATAATACATCAAAATATTTTTAAAAATCATTTAGGGTTAATCAAATTATATCTAAAAATTAAATCGGAACAATCGTTAACGCTATTAGTTATTACATTTTCTTAACTCTGGTTGTGTTCAAACCGTAAAAAACATCATTTGGATATCTTGTATATGCAAAATAGTAAATTTAAATTATATTCGAATAATAGATAACAGTAATGGAGTGAGATTTAATTATTTTTTTAAAAAAATATTCATAAGAAAAATTTTAAAAATAATTTACAGTACATTAAATGAACTTCAAAAATTAAATTGGAGTCAAATCGGAAAATGCTATAATGATTAATTGTTCTATTTTCTTAACCCTTGTTATGTCCAAAACTTAAAAAGGATCATTTAAGTCATCTTGTATAACCTAAATATTCATTTTAAAATAAATTTGAATAATAGATAACCGTAATTGTGTGAGATATGACTATTTTTTTTAAACACAATACATCAAAATATTTTTAAAAATCATTTAGGGTTAATCAAATTATATCTAAAAATTAAATCGGAACAATCGTTAACGCTATTAGCTATTACATTTTCTTAACTCTGGTAGTGTTCAAACCATAAAAAACATCATTTGGCTATCTTGTATATGCCAAATAGTAAATTTAAATTATATTCGAATAAAAGATAACAGTAATAAAGTGAGATATAAATATTTTTTTAAAAAACAATTCATAAGAAACATTTTAAAAATAATTTACAGTACATTAAATGAACTTCAAAAATTAAATTGGAATCAAATCGGACAATGCTGTAATGATAAATTGTTCTATTTTCTTAACCCTGGTTATGTCCAAAACTTAAAAAAGATCATTTGGGTCATCTTGTATAACTTAAATATTATTTTTAAAATAAATTTGAATAATAGATAACCGTAGTTGAGTGAGATATGACTTTTTTTTTAAACATAATACATAAAAAAATATTTTTAAAAATCATTTAGGGTTAATCAAATTATATCTAAAAATTAAATCGGAACAATCGTTAACGCTATTAGTTATTACATTTTCTTAACTCTGGTTGTGTTCAAACCGTAAAAAACATCATTTGGATATCTTGTATATGCAAAATAGTAAATTTAAATTATATTCGAATAATAGATAACAGTAATGGAGTGAGATTTAATTATTTTTTTAAAAAAATATTCATAAGAAAAATTTTAAAAATAATTTACAGTACATTAAATGAACTTCAAAAATTAAATTGGAGTCAAATCGGAAAATGCTATAATGATTAATTGTTCTATTTTCTTAACCCTTGTTATGTCCAAAACTTAAAAAGGATCATTTAAGTCATCTTGTATAACCTAAATATTAATTTTAAAATAAATTTGAATAATAGATAACCGTAATTGAGTGAGATATGACTTTTTTCTTTAAACACAATACATCAAAATATTTTTAAAAATCATTTAGGGTTAATCAAATTATATCTAAAAATTAAATCAGAACAATCGTTAACGATATTAGTTATTACGCGTTCTTAACTCTGGTTGTGTTCAAACCGTAAAAAACATCATTTGGCTATCTTGTATATGCGAAATAGTAAATTTAAATTAGATTCTAATAATAGATAACAGTAATGGAGTGAGATTTAATTATTTTTTTAAAAAACAATTCATATGAAAATTTTTAAAAATAATTTACAGTACATTAAATGAACTTCAAAAATTAAATTGGAATCAAATCGGACAATGCTGTAATGATTAATTCTTCTATTTTCTTAACCCTTGTTATGTCCAAAACTTAAAAACGATCATTTGGGTCATCTTGTATAACCTAAATATTAATTTTAAAATAAATTTGAATAATAGATAACCCTAATTGAGTGAGATATGACTATTTTTTTTAAACACAATATATCAAAATATTTTTTAAAATCATTTAGGGTTAATCAAATTATATCTAAAAATTAAATCAGAACAATCGTTAACGATATTAGTTATTACGCGTTCTTAACTCTGGTTGTGTTCAAACCGTAAAAAACATCATTTGGCTGTCTTGTATATGCGAAATAGTAAATTTAAATTAGATTCTAATAATAGATAACAGTAATGAAGTGAGATTTAATTATTTTTTTAAAAAACAATTCATATGAAAATTTTTAAAAATAATTTACAGTACATTAAATGAACTTCAAAAATTAAATTGGAATCAAATCGGACAATGCTGTAATGATTAATTGTTCTATTTTCTTAACCCTTGTTATGTCCAAAACTTAAAAACGATCATTTAAGTCATCTTGTATAACCTAAATATTCATTTTAAAATAAATTTGAATAATAGATAACCGTAATTGTGTGAGATATGACTATTTTTTTTAAACACAATATATCAAAATATTTTTAAAAATCATTTAGGGTTAATCAAATTATATCTAAAAATTAAATCGGAACAATCGTTAACGCTATTAGTTATTACATTTTCTTAACTCTGGTTGTGTTCAAACCGTAAAAAACATCATTTGGATATCTTGTATATGCAAAATAGTAAATTTAAATTATATTCGAATAATAGATAACAGTAATGGAGTGAGATTTAATTATTTTTTTAAAAAAATATTCATAAGAAAAATTTTAAAAATAATTTACAGTACATTAAATGAACTTCAAAAATTAAATTGGAGTCAAATCGGAAAATGCTATAATGATTAATTGTTCTATTTTCTTAACCCTTGTTATGTCCAAAACTTAAAAAGGATCATTTAAGTCATCTTGTATAACCTAAATATTCATTTTAAAATAAATTTGAATAATAGATAACCGTAATTGTGTGAGATATGACTATTTTTTTTAAACACAATACATCAAAATATTTTTAAAAATCATTTAGGGTTAATCAAATTATATCTAAAAATTAAATCGGAACAATCGTTAACGCTATTAGCTATTACATTTTCTTAACTCTGGTAGTGTTCAAACCATAAAAAACATCATTTGGCTATCTTGTATATGCCAAATAGTAAATTTAAATTATATTCGAATAAAAGATAACAGTAATAAAGTGAGATATAAATATTTTTTTAAAAAACAATTCATAAGAAACATTTTAAAAATAATTTACAGTACATTAAATGAACTTCAAAAATTAAATTGGAATCAAATCGGACAATGCTGTAATGATAAATTGTTCTATTTTCTTAACCCTGGTTATGTCCAAAACTTAAAAAAGATCATTTGGGTCATCTTGTATAACTTAAATATTATTTTTAAAATAAATTTGAATAATAGATAACCGTAGTTGAGTGAGATGTGACTTTTTTTTTAAACATAATACATCAAAATATTTTTAAAAATCATTTAGGGTTAATCAAATTATATCTAAAAATTAAATAGGAACAATCGTTAACGCTATTAGTTATTACATTTTCTTAACTCTGGTTGTGTTCAAACAGCAAAAAACAGCAAAAATTTTAAAAATAATTTACAGTACATCAAATGAACTTCAAAAATTAAATTGGAAATAAATCGGACAATGCTATAGACAATGCTATATATTAATTGTTCTATTTTCTTAACCCTTGTTATGTCCAAAACTTAAAAAGGATCATTTGGGTCATCTTGTATAACCTAAATATTCATTTTAAAATAAATTTGAATAATAGATAACCGTAATTGAGTGAAATATGACTATTTATTTTAAACACAATACATCAAAATATTTTTAAAAATCATTTAGAATTAATCAAATTATACCTAAAAATTAAATAGGAACAATCGTTAACGCTATTAGTTATTACATTTTCTTAAGTCTGGTTGTGTTCAAATCGTAAAAAACATCATTTGGCTATCTTGTATATGTGAAATAGTAAATTTAAATTATATTCGAAGAATAGATGACAGTAATGAGTGAGACATAATTATTTTTTTAAAAAACAATTCATAAGAAAAATTTTGAAAATAATTTACAGTACATCAAATGAACTTTAAAAATGAAACTGAAGTCAAATCGGACAATGCTATAATGATTAATTGTTCTATTTTCTTAACCCTTGTTATGTCCAAAACTTAAAAACGATCATTTGGGTCATCTTGTATAACCTAAATATTCATTTTAAAATAAATTTGAATAATAGATAACCGTAATTGAGTGAGATATGACTATTTATTTTAAACACAATACATCAAAATATTTTTTAAAATCATTTAGGGTTAATCAAATTATATCTAAAAATTAAATCAGAACAATCGTTAACGATATTAGTTATTACGCGTTCTTAATTCTGGTTGTGTTCAAACCGTAAAAAACATCATTTGGCTATCTTGTATATGCGAAATAGTAAATTTAAATTAGATTCTAATAATAGATAACAGTAATGGAGTGAGATTTAATTATTTTTTTAAAAAACAATTCATATGAAAATTTTTAAAAATAATTTACAGTACATTAAATGAACTTCAAAAATTAAATTGGAATCAAATCGGACAATGCTGTAATGATTAATTCTTCTATTTTCTTAACCCTTGTTATGTCCAAAACTTAAAAACGATCATTTGGGTCATCTTGTATAACCTAAATATTAATTTTAAAATAAATTTGAATAATAGATAACCCTAATTGAGTGAGATATGACTATTTTTTTTAAACACAATATATCAAAATATTTTTTAAAATCATTTAGGGTTAATCAAATTATATCTAAAAATTAAATCAGAACAATCGTTAACGATATTAGTTATTACGCGTTCTTAACTCTGGTTGTGTTCAAACCGTAAAAAACATCATTTGGCTGTCTTGTATATGCGAAATAGTAAATTTAAATTAGATTCTAATAATAGATAACAGTAATGAAGTGAGATTTAATTATTTTTTTAAAAAACAATTCATATGAAAATTTTTAAAAATAATTTACAGTACATTAAATGAACTTCAAAAATTAAATTGGAATCAAATCGGACAATGCTGTAATGATTAATTGTTCTATTTTCTTAACCCTTGTTATGTCCAAAACTTAAAAACGATCATTTGGGTCATCTTGTATAACCTAAATATTAATTTTAAAATAAATTTGAATAATAGATAACCCTAATTGAGTGAGATATGACTATTTTTTTTAAACACAATACATCAAAATATTTTTAAAAATCATTTAGGGTTAATCAAATTATATCTAAAAATTAAATCGGAACAATCGTTACGGCTATTAGTTATTACATTTTCTTAACTCTGGTTGTGTTCAAACCATAAAAAACATCATTTGGCTATCTTGTATATGCGAAAAAGTAAATTTAAATTATATTCGAATAATAGATAACAGTAATAGAGTGAGATATAATTATTTTTTTAAAAAACAATTCGTAAGAAAAATTTTAAAAATAATTTACAGTACATTAAATGAACTTCAAAAATTAAATTGGAATCAAATCGGACAATGCTGTAATGATAAATTGTTCTATTTTCTTAACCCTGGTTATGTCCAAAACTTAAAAAAGATCATTTGGGTCATCTTGTATAACTTAAATATTATTTTTAAAATAAATTTGAATAATAGATAACCGTAGTTGAGTGAGATGTGACTTTTTTTTTAAACATAATACATCAAAATATTTTTAAAAATCATTTAGGGTTAATCAAATTATATCTAAAAATTAAATAGGAACAATCGTTAACGCTGTTAGTTATTACATTTTCTTAACTCTGGTTGTGTTCAAACCATATATTCGAACCATATATGCGAAATAGTAAATTTAAATTATATTCGAATAAAAGATAACAGTAATAGAGAAAGATATAAATATTTTTTTAAAAAACAATTCATAAGAAACATTTTAAAAATAATTTACAGTACATTAAATGAACTTCAAAAATTAAATTGGAGTCAAATCGGACAATGCTATAATGATTAATTGTTCTATTTTTTAACTCTGGTTATCTCCAAAACTTAAAAAGGATCATTTGGGTCATCTTGTATAACCTAAATATTCATTTTAAAATAAATTTGAATAATAGATAACCGTAATTGAGGGAGATATGACTATTTATTTTAAACACAATACATCAAAATATTTTTAAAAATCATTTAGAATTAATCAAATTGTACCTAAAAATTAAATAGGAACAATCGTTAACGCTATTAGTTATTACATTTTCTTAACTCTGGTTGTGTTCAAACAGCAAAAAACAGCAAAAATTTTAAAAATAATTTACAGTACATCAAATGAACTTCAAAGATTAAATTGGAATCAAATCGGACAATGCTATAATGATTAATTGTTCTATTTTCTTAACCCTGGTTATGTCCAAAACTTAAAAAGGATCAATTG
Organism: Anthonomus grandis grandis; assembly: GCF_022605725.1. NCBI lineage: Eukaryota > Metazoa > Arthropoda > Insecta > Coleoptera > Curculionidae > Anthonomus > Anthonomus grandis. The sequence goes on along the minus strand of NW_026088452.1, from coordinate 119,923 downwards.
GGTCATCTTGTATAACCTAAATATTAATTTTAAAATAAATTTGAATAATAGATAACCGTAATTGAGTGAGATATGACTTTTTTCTTTAAACACAATACATCAAAATATTTTTAAAAATCATTTAGGGTTAATCAAATTATATCTAAAAATTGAATTAAAATTAAATAGAAACAATCGCCAACGCTATTAGTTAATACATTTTCTTAACTCTGGTTGTGTTCAAACAGCAAAAAACATCATTTGGCTATCTTGTATATGCGAAAGAGTAAATTTAAGTTATATTCGAATAATAGATATCAGTAATAGAGTGAGATATAATTATTTTTTTAAAAAACAATTCATAAGAAAAATTTTAAAAATAATTTACAGTACATCAAATGAACTTCAAAGATTAAATTGGAATCAAATCGGACAATGCGATAATGATTAATTGTTCTATTTTCTTAACCCTGGTTATGTCCAAAACTTAAAAAGGATCAATTGGGTCATCTTGTATAACCTAAATATTAATTTTAAAATAAATTTGAATAATAGATAACCGTAATTGTACCGTGAGTGAGATATGACTTTTTTATTTAAGCACAATACATCAAAATATTTTTAAAAATCATTTAGGGTTAATCAAATTATATCTAAAAATTAATTTAAAATTAAATTGGAACAATCGTTAACGCTATTAGTTATTATATTTTCTTAGTTCTGGTTGTGTTCAAACCGTAAAAAACATCATTTGGCTATCTTGTATATGCGAAATAGTAAAATTAAATTATATTCGAATAATAGATAACAGTAATAGAGTGAGATATGATTATTTTTTTAAAAAGCAATTCATAAGATTTTAAAATTAATTTACAGTACATCAAATGAACTTCAAAAATTAAATTGGAAATAAATCGGACAATGCTATAATGATTAATTGTTCTATTTTCTTAATCCTTGTTATGTCCAAAACATAAAAAGGATCATTCGAGTCATCTTGTATAACCTAAATAATAATTTTAAATTATATTTCACTAATAGATAACCGTAATTGAGTGAGATATGACTATTTTTTTAAACACAATACAACAAAATATTTTTAAAAATCATTTAGGGTTAATCAAATTATATCTAAAAATTTAATCGGAACAATCGTTAATGCTATTAGTTATTATGTTTTCTTAATTGTGGTTGTCTTCAAACCGTAAAGAACATCATTTGGCTATCTTGTATATGCGAAATAGTAAATTTAAATCTTACTCGAATAATAGATAACAGTAATAGAGTGAGATATAATTATTTTTTTTTAAAAACAATTTATAAGAAAAATTTTAAAAATTATTTACAGTACATCAAATGAACATCAAAGATTAAATTGGAATCAAATCGGACAATGCTATAATGAATAATTGTTCTACTTTCTTAACCCTGATTATGTCCAAAACTTAAAAAGGATCATTTGGGTCATCTTGTATAACTAAATATTAAATTTAAAATAAATTTGAATAATAGATTGTATGTAATTGTAATTGAGTGAGATATGACTATTTTTTTTAAAACACAATACATTAAAAATTTAAAATAATTATTTAGGGTTAAACAAATTATATCTAAAAATTAAATAGAAATCATATCGGAACAATAGCTACAGGTAATAGTAATCGATTTTCTTTATCCTGGTTATGTCCAAAACATAAAGAGTATCATTTGAATCATCTTGTATAACCTAAATAATAATTTTAAATTATATATGAATAATAGATAACCGTAATAGAGTGAGATATGACAATTTTTTTAAACACAATACATTAAAATATTTTTAAAAATCATTTAGGGTTAATCAAATTATATCTAAAAATTAAATTAAAATTAAATCAGAACAATCGTTAATGCTATTAGTTATTATATTTTCTTAATTCTGGTTGTGTTCAAACCGTAAAGAACATCATTTGGCTATCTTGTATATGCGTAATAATAATAAGTGATAACAGTAATAGAGAAAGATATAATTAGTTTCTTAAAAAACAATTTATAAGAAAAATTTTAAAAATAATTTACAGTAGATCCAGTGAACTTCAAAAATTAAATTGGAATCAAATCGGACAATGCTATAATGATTAATCGTTCTATTTTTTTAACCCTGGTTATGTCCAAAACATAAAAAGGATCATTTGAGTCATCTTGTATAACCTAAATAATAATTTTAAATTATATTTGAATAATAGATAACCGTAATTGAGAGAGATATGATTATTTTTTTTAAACACAATACATTAAAATATTTTTAAAAATCATTTAGGGTTAATCAAATTATATCTAAAAATTAAATCGGAACAATCGTTAATGCAATTAGTTATTATGTTTTGTTAATCGTGGTTGTCTTCAAACCGTAAAGAAAATCATTTGGCTATCTTGTATATGCGAAATAGTAAATTTAAATCTTACTCGAATAATAGATAACAGTAATAGAGTGAGATATAATTATTTTTTTTTAAAAACAATTTATAAGAAAAATTTTAAAAATTATTTACAGTACATCAAATGAACATCAAAGATTAAATTGGAATCAAATTGGACAATGCTATAATGATTAATTGTTCTACTTTCTTAACCCTGATTATGTCCAAAACTTAAAAAGGATCATTTGGGTCATCTTGTATAACTAAATATTAATTTTAAAATAAATTTGAATAATAGATAACCGTAATTGAGTGAGATATGACTATTTTTTTTTAAACACAATACATCAAAATATTTTAAAAAATTACTTAGGGTTAAACAATAATTTGTTTAAGATATAATTATTTGTTTAGATATAATTATCTAAAAATTAAATTGAAATCATATCGGAACAATACCTATAGGTAATAGTAACCGATTTTCTTTATCCTGGTTATGTCCAAAACATAAAAATGATCATTTGAGTCATCTTGTATACTCTAAATAATAATTTTAAATGACATTTGAATAATAGATAACCGTAATTGAGTGAGATATGACTATTTTTTTTTAAACACAATACATCAAAATATTTTAAAAAATTACTTAGGGTTAAACAAATTATATCTAAAAATTAAATTGAAATCATATCGGAACAATACCTATAGGTAATAGTAACCGATTTTCTTAACCCTGGTTATGTCCAAAACTTAAAAAGGATCAATTGGGTCATCTTGTATAACCTAAATATTAATTTTAAAATAAATTTGAATAATAGATAACCGTAATTGTACCGTGAGTGAGATATGACTTTTTTATTTAAGCACAATACATCAAAATATTTTTAAAAATCATTTAGGGTTAATCAAATTATGTCTAAAAATTAATTTAAAATTAAATTGGAACAATCGTTAACGCTATTAGTTATTATATTTTCTTAGTTCTGGTTGTGTTCAAACCGTAAAAAACATCATTTGGCTATCTTGTATATGCGAAATAGTAAAATTAAATTATATTCGAATAATAGATAACAGTAATAGAGTGAGATATGATTATTTTTTTAAAAAGCAATTCATAAGATTTTAAAAATAATTTACAGTACATCAAATGAACTTCAAAAATTAAATTGGAAATAAATCGGACAATGCTATAATGATTAATTGTTCTATTTTCTTAATCCTGGTTATGTCCAAAACATAAAAAGGATCATTCGAGTCATCTTGTATAACCTAAATAATAATTTTAAATTATATTTCACTAATAGATAACCGTAATTGAGTGAGATATGACTATTTTTTTAAACACAATACAACAAAATATTTTTAAAAATCATTTAGGGTTAATCAAATTATATCTAAAAACTGAATTAAAATTAAATAGAAACAATCGCCAACGCTATTAGTTAATACATTTTCTTAACTCTGGTTGTGTTCAAACAGCAAAAAACATCATTTGGCTATCTTGTATATGCGAAAGAGTAAATTTAAGTTATATTCGAATAATAGATATCAGTAATAGAGTGAGATATAATTATTTTTTTAAAAAACAATTCATAAGAAAAATTTTAAAAATAATTTACAGTACATCAAATGAACTTCAAAGATTAAATTGGAATCAAATCGGACAATGCGATAATAATTAATTGTTCTATTTTCTTAACCCTGGTTATGTCCAAAACTTAAAAAGGATCAATTGGGTCATCTTGTATAACCTAAATATTAATTTTAAAATAAATTTGAATAATAGATAACCGTAATTGAGTGAGATATGACTTTTTTATTTAAGCACAATACATCAAAATATTTTTAAAAATCATTTAGGGTTAATCAAATTATATCTAAAAATTAATTTAAAATTAAATTGGAACAATCGTTAACGCTATTAGTTATTATATTTTCTTAGTTCTGGTTGTGTTCAAACCGTAAAAAACATCATTTGGCTATTTTATATATGCGAAATAGTAAAATTAAATTATATTCGAATAATAGATAACAGTAATAGAGTGAGATATGATTATTTTTTTAAAAAGCAATTCATAAGATTTTAAAAATAATTTACAGTACATCAAATGAACTTCAAAAATTAAATTGGAAATAAATCGGACAATGCTATAATGATTAATTGTTCTATTTTCTTAATCCTGGTTATGTCCAAAACATAAAAAGGATCATTCGAGTCATCTTGTATAACCTAAATAATAATTTTAAATTATATTTCACTAATAGATAACCGTAATTGAGTGAGATATGACTATTTATTTAAACACAATACAACAAAATATTTTTAAAAATCATTTAGGGTTAATCAAATTATATCTAAAAATTTAATCGGAACAATCGTTAATGCTATTAGTTATTATGTTTTCTTAATTGTGGTTGTCTTCAAACCGTAAAGAACATCATTTGGCTATCTTGTATATGCGAAATAGTAAATTTAAATCTTACTCGAATAATAGATAACAGTAATAGAGTGAGATATAATTATTTTTTTTTAAAAACAATTTATAAGAAAAATTTTAAAAATTATTTACAGTACATCAAATGAACATCAAAGATTAAATTGGAATCAAATCGGACAATGCTATAATGAATAATTGTTCTACTTTCTTAACCCTGATTATGTCCAAAACTTAAAAAGGATCATTTGGGTCATCTTGTATAACTAAATATTAAATTTAAAATAAATTTGAATAATAGATTGTATGTAATTGTAATTGAGTGAGATATGACTATTTTTTTTAAAACACAATACATTAAAAATTTAAAATAATTATTTAGGGTTAAACAAATTATATCTAAAAATTAAATAGAAATCATATCGGAACAATAGCTACGGGTAATAGTAATCGATTTTCTTTATCCTGGTTATGTCCAAAACATAAAAAGTATCATTTGAATCATCTTGTATAACCTAAATAATAATTTTAAATTATATATGAATAATAGATAACCGTAATAGAGTGAGATATGACAATTTTTTTAAACACAATACATTAAAATATTTTTAAAAATCATTTAGGGTTAATCAAATTATATCTAAAAATTAAATTAAAATTAAATCAGAACAATCGTTAATGCTATTAGTTATTATATTTTCTTAATTCTGGTTGTGTTCAAACCGTAAAGAACATCATTTGGCTATCTTGTATATGCGTAATAATAATAAGTGATAACAGTAATAGAGAAAGATATAATTAGTTTCTTAAAAAACAATTTATAAGAAAAATTTTAAAAATAATTTACAGTAGATCCAGTGAACTTCAAAAATTAAATTGGAATCAAATCGGACAATGCTATAATGATTAATCGTTCTATTTTTTTAACCCTGGTTATGTCCAAAACATAAAAAGGATCATTTGAGTCATCTTGTATAACCTAAATAATAATTTTAAATTATATTTGAATAATAGATAACCGTAATTGAGAGAGATATGATTATTTTTTTTAAACACAATACATTAAAATATTTTTAAAAATCATTTAGGGTTAATCAAATTATATCTAAAAATTAAATCGGAACAATCGTTAATGCAATTAGTTATTATGTTTTCTTAATCGTGGTTGTCTTCAAACCGTAAAGAAAATCATTTGGCTATCTTGTATATGCGAAATAGTAAATTTAAATCTTACTCGAATAATAGATAACAGTAATAGAGTGAGATATAATTATTTTTTTTAAAAAACAATTTATAAGAAAAATTTTAAAAATTATTTACAGTACATCAAATGAACATCAAAGATTAAATTGGAATCAAATCGGACAATGCTATAATGTTTAATTGTTCTACTTTCTTAACCCTGATTATGTCCAAAACTTAAAAAGGATCATTTGGGTCATCTTGTATAACTAAATATTAATTTTAAAATAAATTTGAATAATAGATAACCGTAATTGAGTGAGATATGACTATTTTTTTTTAAACACAATACATCAAAATATTTTAAAAAATTACTTAGGGTTAAACAATAATTTGTTTAAGATATAATTATTTGTTTAGATATAATTATCTAAAAATTAAATTGAAATCATATCGGAACAATACCTATAGGTAATAGTAACCGATTTTCTTTATCCTGGTTATGTCCAAAACATAAAAATGATCATTTGAGTCATCTTGTATACTCTAAATAATAATTTTAAATGACATTTGAATAATAGATAACCGTAATTGAGTGAGATATGACTATTTTTTTTTAAACACAATACATCAAAATATTTTAAAAAATTACTTAGGGTTAAACAAATTATATCTAAAAATTAAATTGAAATCATATCGGAACAATACCTATAGGTAATAGTAACCGATTTTCTTAACCCTGGTTATGTCCAAAACTTAAAAAGGATCAATTGGGTCATCTTGTATAACCTAAATATTAATTTTAAAATAAATTTGAATAATAGATAACCGTAATTGTACCGTGAGTGAGATATGACTTTTTTATTTAAGCACAATACATCAAAATATTTTTAAAAATCATTTAGGGTTAATCAAATTATATCTAAAAATTAATTTAAAATTAAATTGGAACAATCGTTAACGCTATTAGTTATTATATTTTCTTAGTTCTGGTTGTGTTCAAACCGTAAAAAACATCATTTGGCTATCTTGTATATGCGAAATAGTAAAATTAAATTATATTCGAATAATAGATAACAGTAATAGAGTGAGATATGATTATTTTTTTAAAAAGCAATTCATAAGATTTTAAAAATAATTTACAGTACATCAAATGAACTTCAAAAATTAAATTGGAAATAAATCGGACAATGCTATAATGATTAATTGTTCTATTTTCTTAATCCTGGTTATGTCCAAAACATAAAAAGGATCATTCGAGTCATCTTGTATAACCTAAATAATAATTTTAAATTATATTTCACTAATAGATAACCGTAATTGAGTGAGATATGACTATTTTTTTAAACACAATACAACAAAATATTTTTAAAAATCATTTAGGGTTAATCAAATTATATCTAAAAATTGAATTAAAATTAAATAGAAACAATCGCCAACGCTATTAGTTAATACATTTTCTTAACTCTGGTTGTGTTCAAACAGCAAAAAACATCATTTGGCTATCTTGTATATGCGAAAGAGTAAATTTAAGTTATATTCGAATAATAGATATCAGTAATAGAGTGAGATATAATTATTTTTTTAAAAAACAATTCATAAGAAAAATTTTAAAAATAATTTACAGTACATCAAATGAACTTCAAAGATTAAATTGGAATCAAATCGGACAATGCGATAATAATTAATTGTTCTATTTTCTTAACCCTGGTTATGTCCAAAACTTAAAAAGGATCAATTGGGTCATCTTGTATAACCTAAATATTAATTTTAAAATAAATTTGAATAATAGATAACCGTAATTGAGTGAGATATGACTTTTTTATTTAAGCACAATACATCAAAATATTTTTAAAAATCATTTAGGGTTAATCAAATTATATCTAAAAATTAATTTAAAATTAAATTGGAACAATCGTTAACGCTATTAGTTATTATATTTTCTTAGTTCTGGTTGTGTTCAAACCGTAAAAAACATCATTTGGCTATTTTATATATGCGAAATAGTAAAATTAAATTATATTCGAATAATAGATAACAGTAATAGAGTGAGATATGATTATTTTTTTTAAAAAGCAATTCATAAGATTTTAAAAATAATTTACAGTACATCAAATGAACTTCAAAAATTAAATTGGAAATAAATCGGACAATGCTATAATGATTAATTGTTCTATTTTCTTAATCCTGGTTATGTCCAAAACATAAAAAGGATCATTCGAGTCATCTTGTATAACCTAAATAATAATTTTAAATTATATTTCACTAATAGATAACCGTAATTGAGTGAGATATGACTATTTTTTTAAACACAATACAACAAAATATTTTTAAAAATCATTTAGGGTTAATCAAATTATATCTAAAAATTTAATCGGAACAATCGTTAATGCTATTAGTTATTATGTTTTCTTAATTGTGGTTGTCTTCAAACCGTAAAGAACATCATTTGGCTATCTTGTATATGCGAAATAGTAAATTTAAATCTTACTCGAATAATAGATAACAGTAATAGAGTGAGATATAATTATTTTTTTTTAAAAACAATTTATAAGAAAAATTTTAAAAATTATTTACAGTACATCAAATGAACATCAAAGATTAAATTGGAATCAAATCGGACAATGCTATAATGAATAATTGTTCTACTTTCTTAACCCTGATTATGTCCAAAACTTAAAAAGGATCATTTGGGTCATCTTGTATAACTAAATATTAAATTTAAAATAAATTTGAATAATAGATTGTATGTAATTGTAATTGAGTGAGATATGACTATTTTTTTTAAAACACAATACATTAAAAATTTAAAATAATTATTTAGGGTTAAACAAATTATATCTAAAAATTAAATAGAAATCATATCGGAACAATAGCTACAGGTAATAGTAATCGATTTTCTTTATCCTGGTTATGTCCAAAACATAAAAAGTATCATTTGAATCATCTTGTATAACCTAAATAATAATTTTAAATTATATATGAATAATAGATAACCGTAATAGAGTGAGATATGACAATTTTTTTAAACACAATACATTAAAATATTTTTAAAAATCATTTAGGGTTAATCAAATTATATCTAAAAATTAAATTAAAATTAAATCAGAACAATCGTTAATGCTATTAGTTATTATATTTTCTTAATTCTGGTTGTGTTCAAACCGTAAAGAACATCATTTGGCTATCTTGTATATGCGTAATAATAATAAGTGATAACAGTAATAGAGAAAGATATAATTAGTTTCTTAAAAAACAATTTATAAGAAAAATTTTAAAAATAATTTACAGTAGATCCAGTGAACTTCAAAAATTAAATTGGAATCAAATCGGACAATGCTATAATGATTAATCGTTCTATTTTTTTAACCCTGGTTATGTCCAAAACATAAAAAGGATCATTTGAGTCATCTTGTATAACCTAAATAATAATTTTAAATTATATTTGAATAATAGATAACCGTAATTGAGAGAGATATGATTATTTTTTTTAAACACAATACATTAAAATATTTTTAAAAATCATTTAGGGTTAATCAAATTATATCTAAAAATTAAATCGGAACAATCGTTAATGCAATTAGTTATTATGTTTTCTTAATCGTGGTTGTCTTCAAACCGTAAAGAAAATCATTTGGCTATCTTGTATATGCGAAATAGTAAATTTAAATCTTACTCGAATAATAGATAACAGTAATAGAGTGAGATATAATTATTTTTTTTAAAAAACAATTTATAAGAAAAATTTTAAAAATTATTTACAGTACATCAAATGAACATCAAAGATTAAATTGGAATCAAATCGGACAATGCTATAATGATTAATTGTTCTACTTTCTTAACCCTGATTATGTCCAAAACTTAAAAAGGATCATTTGGGTCATCTTGTATAACTAAATATTAATTTTAAAATAAATTTGAATAATAGATAACCGTAATTGAGTGAGATATGACTATTTTTTTTTAAACACAATACATCAAAATATTTTAAAAAATTACTTAGGGTTAAACAATAATTTGTTTAAGATATAATTATTTGTTTAGATATAATTATCTAAAAATTAAATTGAAATCATATCGGAACAATACCTATAGGTAATAGTAACCGATTTTCTTTATCCTGGTTATGTCCAAAACATAAAAATGATCATTTGAGTCATCTTGTATACTCTAAATAATAATTTTAAATGACATTTGAATAATAGATAACCGTAATTGAGTGAGATATGACTATTTTTTTTTAAACACAATACATCAAAATATTTTAAAAAATTACTTAGGGTTAAACAAATTATATCTAAAAATTAAATTGAAATCATATCGGAACAATACCTATAGGTAATAGTAATCGATTTTCTTTATCCTGGTTATGTCCAAAACATAAAAATGATCATTTGAGTCATCTTGTATACTTTAAATAATAATTTTAAATTACATTTGAATAATCGATAACCGTAATTGAGTGAGATATGACTATTTTCTTAAACACAATACAGCAAAATATTTTTAAAAATCATTTAGTGTTAATCAAATTATATCTAAAAATTTAATCGGAACAATCGTTAATGCTATTAGTTATTATGTTTTCTTAATTGTGGTTGTCTTCAAACCGTAAAAAACATCATTTGGCTATCTTGTATATGCGAAATAGTAAATGTAAATTATATTCGAATAATAAATAACAGTAATAGAGTGAGATATAATAATTAAAAAAAAAACATAAGAAAAATTTTAAAAATAATTTACAGTACATCAAATGAACTTCAAAAATTAAAATGGAATCAAATCGGACAATGCTATAATGATTAATTGTTCTATTTTCTTAACCCTGGTTATGTCCAAAACTTAAAAAGGATTATTTGGGTCATCTTGTATAACCTAAGTAATAATTTTAAAATAAATTTGAATAATAGATAACCGTAATTGAGTGAGATATAATATTTTTTCTAAAAAACAATTCATAAGAAAAATATTAAAAATAATTTAGAGTACATTAAATGAACTTCTTGTAATTGAGTGAGATATGACTATTTTTTTTAAACACAATACATCAAAATATTTTTAAAAATCATTTAGGGTTAATCAAATTGTATCTAAAAATTAAATCGGTACAATCGTTACGGCTATTAGTTATTACATTTTCTTAACTCTGGTTGTGTTCAAACCATAAAAAATAATATTTGGCTATCTTGTATATGCGAAAAAGTAAATTTAAATTATATTCGAATAATAGATAACAGTAATAGAGTGAGATATAATTATTTTTTTAAAAAACAATTCGTAAGAAAAATTTTAAAAATAATTTACAGTACATTAAATGAACTTCAAAAATTAAATTGGAATCAAATCGGACAATGCTGTAATGATAAATTGTTCTATTTTCTTAACCCTGGTTATGTCCAAAACTTAAAAAAGATCATTTGGGTCATCTTGTATAACTTAAATATTATTTTAAAAATAAATTTGAATAATAGATAACCGTAGTTGAGTGAGATATGACTTTTTTTTTAAACATAATACATCAAAATATTTTTAAAAATCATTTAGGGTTAATCAAATTATATCTAAAAATTAAATCGGAACAATCGTTAACGCTATTAGTTATTACATTTTCTTAACTCTGGTTGTGTTCAAACCGTAAAAAACATCATTTGGATATCTTGTATATGCAAAATAGTAAATTTAAATTATATTCGAATAATAGATAACAGTAATGGAGTGAGATTTAATTATTTTTTTAAAAAACAATTCATAAGAAAAATTTTAAAAATAATTTACAGTACATTAAATGAACTTCAAAAATTAAATTGGAGTCAAATCGGACAATGCTATAATGATTAATTGTTCTATTTTCTTAACCCTTGTTATGTCCAAAACTTAAAAAGGATCATTTAAGTCATCTTGTATAACCTAAATATTCATTTTAAAATAAATTTGAATAATAGATAACCGTAATTGTGTGAGATATGACTATTTTTTTTAAACACAATACATCAAAATATTTTTAAAAATCATTTAGGGTTAATCAAATTATATCTATAAATTAAATCGGAACAATCGTTAACGCTATTAGTTATTACATTTTCTTAACTCTGGTAGTGTTCAAACCATAAAAAACATCATTTGGCTATCTTGTATATGCCAAATAGTAAATTTAAATTATATTCGAATAAAAGATAAAAGTAATAAAGTGAGATATAAATATTTTTTTAAAAAACAATTCATAAGAAACATTTTAAAAATAATTTACAGTACATTAAATGAACTTCAAAAATTAAATTGGAGTCAAATCGGACAATGCTATAATGATTAATCGTTCTATTTTCTTAACTCTGGTTACGTCCAAAACTTAAAAAGGATCATTTTAGTCATCTTGTATAACCTAAATATTCATAATAAAATAAATTTGAATAATAGATAACCGTAATTGTGTGAGATATGACTATTTTTTTTAAACACAATACATCAAAATATTTTTAAAAATCATTTAGGGTTAATCAAATTATATCTAAAAATTAAATCGGAACAATCGTTAACGCTATTAGTTATTACATTTTCTTAACTCTGGTAGTGTTCAAACCATAAAAAACATCATTTGGCTATCTCGTATATGCGAATTAGAAAATTTAAATTATATTCGGATAATAGATAACAGTAATAGAGTGAGATATAATTATTTTTTTAAAAAACAATTCATAAGAAAAATTTTAAAAATAATTTACAGTACATTAAATCATCTTCAAAAATTAAATTGGAGTCATATCGGACAATGCTATAATGATTAATTGTTCTATTTTCTTAACCCTTGTTATGTCCAAAACTCAAAAAGGATCATTTGGGTCATCTTGTATAACCTAAATATTCATTTTAAAATAAATTTGAATAATAGATAACCGTAATTGAGGGAGACATGACTATTTATTTTAAACACAATACATCAAAATATTTTTAAAAATCATTTAGGGTTAATCAAATTGTATCTAAAAATTAAATCGGAACAATCGTTACGGCTATTAGTTATTAAATTTTCCTAACTCTGGTTGTGTTCAAACCATAAAAAATATCATTTGGCTATCTTGTATATGCGAAAAAGTAAATTTAAATTATATTCGAATAATAGATAACAGTAATAGAGTGAGATATAATTATTTTTTTAAAAAACAATTCATAAGAAAAATTTTAAAAATAATTTACAGTACATTAAATGAACTTCAAAAATCAAATTGGAATCAAATCGGACAATGCTGTAATGATAAATTGTTCTATTTTCTTAACCCTGGTTATGTCCAAAACTTAAAAAAGATCATTTGGGTCATCTTGTATAACTTAAATATTATTTTTAAAATAAATTTGAATAATAGATAACCGTAGTTGAGTGAGATGTGACTTTTTTTTTAAACATAATACATCAAAATATTTTTAAAAATCATTTAGGGTTAATCAAATTATATCTAAAAATTAAATAGGAACAATCGTTAACGCTATTAGTTATTACATTTTCTTAACTCTGGTTGTGTTCAAACCATAAAAAACATTATTTGGCTATCTTGTATATGCGAAATAGTAAATTTAAATTATATTCGAATAAAAGATAACAGTAATAGAGAAAGATATAAATATTTTTTTAAAAAACAATTCATAAGAAACATTTTAAAAATAATTTACAGTACATTAAATGAACTTCAAAAATTAAATTGGAGTCAAATCGGACAATGCTATAATGATTAATTGTTCTATTTTCTTAACCCTTGTTATGTCCAAAACTTAAAAAGGATCATTTGGGTCATCTTGTATAACCTAAATATTCATTTTAAAATAAATTTGAATAATAGATAACCGTAATTGAGGGAGACATGACTATTTATTTTAAACACAATACATCAAAATATTTTTAAAAATCATTTAGGGTTAATCAAATTGTATCTAAAAATTAAATCGGAACAATCGTTACGGCTATTAGTTATTAAATTTTCTTAACTCTGGTTGTGTTCAAACCATAAAAAATATCATTTGGCTATCTTGTATATGCGAAAAAGTAAATTTAAATTATATTCGAATAATAGATAACAGTAATAGAGTGAGATATAATTATTTTTTTAAAAAACAATTCGTAAGAAAAATTTTAAAAATAATTTACAGTACATTAAATGAACTTCAAAAATTAAATTGGAAATAAATCGGACAATGCTATAGACAATGCTATATATTAATTGTTCTATTTTCTTAATCCTGGTTATGTCCAAAACTTAAAAAGGATCATTTGGGTCATCTTGTATAACCTAAATAATAATTTTAAAATAAATTTGAATAATAGATAACCGTAATTGAGTGAGATATAATATTTTTTCTAAAAAAAAATTCATAAGAAATATATTAAAAATAATTTAGAGTACATTAAATGAACTTCAAAAATTAAATTGGAATTAAATCCGACAATGCTATAATGAATAATTGTTCTATTTTCTTAACCCTGGTTATGTCCAAAACTTAAAAAGGATCAATTGGGTCATCTTATATAACCTAAATAATAATTTTAAATTATATTTGAATAATAGATAACCGTAATTGAGTGAGATATGACTATTTTTTTAAACACAATACAACAAAATATTTTTAAAAATCATTTAGGGTTAATCAAATTATATCTAAAAATCAAATCGGAACAACCGTTAATGCTATTATTTATTATGTTTTTTAATTGTGGTTGTCTTCAAACCGTAAAGAACAGCATTTGGCTATCTTGTATATGCGAAATAGTAAATTTAAATCTTATTCGAATAATAGATACCAGTAATAGAGTGAGATATAATATATTTGCTAAAAAACAATTCATAAGAAAAATATTAAATATAATTTAGAGTACATTAAATGAACTTCAAAAATTAAATTGGAATTAAATCCGACAATGCTATAATGAATAATTGTTCTATTTTCTTAACCCTGGTTATGTCCAAAACTTAAAAAGGATCAATTGGGTCATCTTGTATAACCTAAATAATAATTTTAAATTATATTTGAATAATAGATAAGCGTAATTGAGTGAGATATGACTATTTTTTTTTAACACAATACATCAAATTATTTTTAAAAATCATTTAGGGTTAATCAAATTATATCTAAAAATTGAATTAAAATTAAATAGAAACAATCGCCAACGCTATTAGTTATTACATTTTCTTAACTCTGGTTGTGTTCAAACAGCAAAAAACATCATTTGGCTATCTTGTATATGCGAAATAGTAAATTTAAATTATATTCGAAGAATAGATATCAGTAATAGAGTGAGATATAATAATTTTTTTAAAAAACAATTCATAAGAAAAATTTTAAAAATAATTTACAGTACATCAAATGAACTTCCAAGATTAAATTGGAATCAAATCGGACAATGCTATAATGATTAATTGTTCTATTTTCTTTACCCTGGTTATGTCCAAAACTTAAAAAGGATCAACTGGGTCATCTTGTATAACCTAAATATTAATTTTAAAATAAATTTGAATAATAGATAACCGTAATTGAGTGAGATATGACTATTTTTTTTAATCACAATACATCAAAATATTTAAAAATATTACTTAGGGTTAAACAAATTATATGTAAAAATTAAATTGAAATCATATCGGAACAATAGCTATAGGTAAGAGAAATCGATTTTCTTCATTCTCGTTATGTCCAAAACTTAAAAATGATCATTTGGGTCATCTTGTATAACCTAAATATTAATTTTAAAATAAATTTGAGTAATAGATATCCGTAATTGAGTGAGATATGACTATTTTTTTTAAACACAATACATCAGAATACTTTAAAAAATTGTTTAGTGTTATTCAAATTTTATCTAAAAATTGAATTAAAATTAAATAGGAACAATCGCCAACGCTATTAGTTATTACTTTTTCTTAACTCTGGTTGTGTTCAAACCGCAAAAAACATTTGGCTATCTTGTATATGCGAAAGAGTAAATTTAAGTTATATTCGAATAATAGATATCAGTAATAGAGTGAGATATAATTATTTTTTTAAAAAACAATTCATAAGAAAAATTTTAAAAATAATTTACAGTACATCAAATGAACTTCAAAGATTAAATTGGAATCAAATCGGACAATGCGATAATGATTAATTGTTCTATTTTCTTAACCCTGGTTATGTCCAAAACTTAAAAAGGATCAATTGGGTCATCTTGTATAACCTAAATATTAATTTTAAAATAAATTTGAATAATAGATAACCGTAATTGAGTGAGATATGACTTTTTTCTTTAAACACAATACATCAAAATATTTTTAAAAATCATTTAGGGTTAATCAAATTATACCTAAAAATTAATTTAAAATTAAATTGGAACAATCGTTAACGCTATTAGTTATTATATTTTCTTAGTTCTGGTTGTGTTCAAACCGTAAAAAACATCATTTGGCTATCTTGTATATGCGAAATAGTAAAATTAAATTATATTCGAATAATAGATAACAGTAATAGAGTGAGATATGATTATTTTTTTAAAAAGCAATTCATAAGATTTTAAAAATAATTTACAGTACATCAAATGAACTTCAAAAATTAAATTGGAAATAAATCGGACAATGCTATAATGATTAATTGTTCTATTTTCTTAATCCTGGTTATGTCCAAAACATAAAAAGGATCATTCGAGTCATCTTGTATAACCTAAATAATAATTTTAAATTATATTTCACTAATAGATAACCGTAATTGAGTGAAATATGACTATTTTTTTAAACACAATACAACAAAATATTATTAAAAATTCATTTAGGGTTAATCAAATTATATCTAAAAATTTAATCGGAACAATCGTTAATGCTATTAGTTATTATGTTTTCTTAATTGTGGTTGTCTTCAAACCGTAAAGAAAATCATTTGGCTATCTTGTATATGCGAAATAGTAAATTTAAATCTTACTCGAATAATAGATAACAGTAATAGAGTGAGATATAATTATTTTTTTTAAAAAACAATTTATAAGAAAAATTTTAAAAATTATTTACAGTACATCAAATGAACATCAAAGATTAAATTGGAATCAAATCGGACAATGCTATAATGAATAATTGTTCTACTTTCTTAACCCTGATTATGTCCAAAACTTAAAAAGGATCATTTGGGTCATCTTGTATAACTAAATATTAATTTTAAAATAAATTTGAATAATAGATAACCGTAATTGAGTGAGATATGACTATTTTTTTTTAAAACACAATACATTAAAAATTTAAAATAATTATTTAGGGTTAAACAAATTATATCTAAAAATTAAATAGAAATCATATCGGAACAATAGCTACAGGTAATAGTAATCGATTTTCTTTATCCTGGTTATGTCCAAAACATAAAAAGTATCATTTGAATCATCTTGTATAACCTAAATAATAATTTTAAATTATATATGAATAATAGATAACCGTAATTGAGTGAGATATGACAATTTTTTTAAACACAATACATTAAAATATTTTTAAAAATCATTTAGGGTTAATCAAATTATATCTAAAAATTAAATTAAAATTAAATTAGAACAATCGTTAATGCTATTAGTTATTATATTTTCTTAATTCTGGTTGTGTTTAAACCGTAAAGAACATCATTTGGCTATCTTGTATATGCGTAATAATAATAAGTGATAACAGTAATAGAGAACGATATAATTAGTTTCTTAAAAAACAATTTATAAGAAAAATTTTAAAAATAATTTACAGTAGATCAAATGAACTTCAAAAATTAAATTGGAATCAAATCGGACAATGCTATAATGATTAATTGTTCTACTTTCTTAACCCTGATTATGTCCAAAACTTAAAAAGGATCATTTGGGTCATCTTGTATAACTAAATATTAATTTTAAAATAAATTTGAATAATAGATAACCGTAATTGAGTGAGATATGACTATTTTTTTTTAAACACAATAAATCAAAATATTTTAAAAAATTACTTAGGGTTAAAAAAATTATATCTAAAAATTAAATTGAAATCATATCGGAACAATACCTATAGGTAATAGTAATCGATTTTCTTTATCCTGGTTATGTCCAAAACATAAAAATGATTATTTGAGTCATCTTGTATACTCTAAATAATAATTTTAAATTACATTTGAATAATAGATAACCGTAATTGAGTGAGATATGACTATTTTTTTTTAAACACAATACATCAAAATAATTTAAAAAATTACTTAGGGTTAAACAAATTATATCTAAAAATTAAATTGAAATCATATCGGAACAATACCTATAGGTAATAGTAATCGATTTTCTTTATCCTGGTTATGTCCAAAACATAAAAATGATCATTTGAGTCATCTTGTATACTCTAAGTAATAATTTTAAATTACATTTGAATAATAGATAACCGTAATTGAGTGAGATATGACTATTTTCTTAAACACATTACAACAAAATATTTTTAAAAATCATTTAGGGTTAATCAAATTATATCTAAAAATTTAATCGGAACAATCGTTAATGCTATTAGTTATTATGTTTTCTTAATTGTGGTTGTCTTCAAACCGTAAAAAACATCATTTGGCTATCTTGTATAGTAAATGTAAATTATATTCGAATAATAAATAACAGTAATAGAGTGAGATATAATTATTTTTTTAAAAAACAATTCGTAAGAAAAATTTTAAAAATAATTTACAGTACATTAAATGAACTTCAAAAATTAAATTGGAATCAAATCGGAGAATGCTGTAATGATAAATTGTTCTATTTTCTTAACCCTGGTTATGTCCAAAACTTAAAAAAGATCATTTGGGTCATCTTGTATAACTTAAATATTATTTTTAAAATAAATTTGAATAATAGATAACCGTAGTTGAGTGAGATATGACTTTTTTTTTAAACATAATACATCAAAATATTTTTAAAAATCATTTAGGGTTAATCAAATTATATCTAAAAATTAAATCGGAACAATCGTTAACGCTATTAGTTATTACATTTTCTTAACTCTGGTTGTGTTCAAACCGTAAAAAACATCATTTGGATATCTTGTATATGCAAAATAGTAAATTTAAATTATATTCGAATAATAGATAACAGTAATGGAGTGAGATTTAATTATTTTTTTAAAAAAATATTCATAAGAAAAATTTTAAAAATAATTTACAGTACATCAAATGAACTTCAAAGATTAAATTGGAATCAAATCGGACAATGCTATAATGATTAATTGTTCTACTTTCTTAACCCTGATTATGTCCAAAACTTAAAAAGGATCATTTGGGTCATTTTGTATAACTAAATATTAATTTTAAAATAAATTTGAATAATAGATAACCGTAATTGAGTGAGATATGACTATTTTTTTTTAAACACAATACATAAAAATATTTTAAAAAATTACTTAGGGTTAAACAAATTATATCTAAAAATTAAATTGAAATCATATCGGAACAATACCTATAGGTAATAGTAATCGATTTTCTTTATCCTGGTTATGTCCAAAACATAAAAATGATCATTTGAGTCATCTTGTATACTCTAAATAATAATTTTAAATTACATTTGAATAATAGATAACCGTAATTGAGTGAGATATGACTATTTTCTTAAACACAATACAACAAAATATTTTTAAAAATCATTTAGGGTTAATCAAATTATATCTAAAAATTTAATCGGAACAATCGTTAATGCTATTAGTTATTATGTTTTCTTAATTGTGGTTGTCTTCAAACCGTAAAAAACATCATTTGGCTATCTTGTATATGCGAAATAGTAAATGTAAATTATATTCGAATAATAAATAACAGTAATAGAGTGAGATATAATTATTTTTTTAAAAAACAATTCGTAAGAAAAATTTTAAAAATAATTTACAGTACATTAAATGAACTTCAAAAATTAAATTGGAATCAAATCGGACAATGCTGTAATATATTGTTCTATTTTCTTAACCCTGGTTATGTCCAAAACTTAAAAAAGATCATTTGGGTCATCTTGTATAACTTAAATATTATTTTTAAAATAAATTTGAATAATAGATAACCGTAGTTGAGTGAGATATTTTTTTTTTTTAAACATAATACATCAAAATATTTTTAAAAATCATTTAGGGTTAATCAAATTATATCTAAAAATTAAATCGGAACAATCGTTAACGGTATTAGTTATTACATTTTCTTAACTCTGGTTGTGTTCAAACCGTAAAAAACATCATTTGGATATCTTGTATATGCGAAATAGTAAATTTAAATTATATTCGAATAATAGATAACAGTAATGGAGTGAGATTTAATTATTTTTTTAAAAAACAATTCATAAGAAAAATTTTAAAAATAATTTACAGTACATTAAATGAACTTCAAAAATTAAATTGGAATCAAATCGGACAATGATGTAATGATTAATTGTTCTATTTTCTTAACCCTTGTTATGTCCAAAACTTAAAAACGATCATTTGGGTCATCTTGTATAACCTAAATATTAATTTTAAAATAAATTTGAATAATAGATAACCCTAATTGAGTGAGATATGACTATTTTTTTTAAACACAATACATCAAAATATTTTTTAAAATCATTTAGGGTTAATCAAATTATATCTAAAAATTAAATCAGAACAATCGTTAACGATATTAGTTATTACGCGTTCTTAACACTGGTTGTGTTCAAACCGTAAAAAACATCATTTGGCTATCTTGTATATGCGAAATAGTAAATTTAAATTAGATTCTAATAATAGATAACAGTAATGGAGTGAGATTTAATTATTTTTCTAAAAAACAATTCATATGAAAATTTTTAAAAATAATTTACAGTACATTAAATGAACTTCAAAAATTAAATTGGAATTAAATCCGACAATGCTATAATGAATAATTGTTCTATTTTCTTAACCCTGGTTATGTCCAAAACTTAAAAAGGATCAATTGGGTCATCTTATATAACCTAAATAATAATTTTAAATTATATTTGAATAATAGATAACCGTAATTGAGTGAGATATGACTATTTTTTTAAACACAATACAACAAAATATTTTTAAAAATCATTTAGGGTTAATCAAATTATATCTAAAAATCAAATCGGAACAACCGTTAATGCTATTATTTATTATGTTTTCTTAATTGTGGTTGTCTTCAAACCGTAAAGAACAGCATTTGGCTATCTTGTATATGCGAAATAGTAAATTTAAATCTTATTCGAATAATAGATACCAGTAATAGAGTGAGATATAATATATTTGCTAAAAAACAATTCATAAGAAAAATATTAAATATAATTTAGAGTACATTAAATGAACTTCAAAAATTAAATTGGAATTAAATCCGACAATGCTATAATGAATAATTGTTCTATTTTCTTAACCCTGGTTATGTCCAAAACTTAAAAAGGATCAATTGGGTCATCTTGTAGAACCTAAATAATAATTTTAAATTATATTTGAATAATAGATAAGCGTAATTGAGTGAGATATGACTATTTTTTTTTAACACAATACATCAAATTATTTTTAAAAATCATTTAGGGTTAATCAAATTATATCTAAAAATTGAATTAAAATTAAATAGAAACAATCGCCAACGCTATTAGTTATTACATTTTCTTAACTCTGGTTGTGTTCAAACAGCAAAAAACGTCATTTGGCTATCTTGTATATGCGAAATAGTAAATTTAAATTATATTCGAAGAATAGATATCAGTAATAGAGTGAGATATAATAATTTTTTTAAAAAACAATTCATAAGAAAAATTTTAAAAATAATTTACAGTACATCAAATGAACTTCCAAGATTAAATTGGAATCAAATCGGACAATGCTATAATGATTAATTGTTCTATTTTCTTTACCCTGGTTATGTCCAAAACTTAAAAAGGATCAACTGGGTCATCTTGTATAACCTAAATATTAATTTTAAAATAAATTTGAATAATAGATAACCGTAATTGAGTGAGATATGACTATTTTTTTTAATCACAATACATCAAAATATTTAAAAATATTACTTAGGGTTAAACAAATTATATGTAAAAATTAAATTGAAATCATATCGGAACAATAGCTATAGGTAAGAGAAATCGATTTTCTTCATTCTCGTTATGTCCAAAACTTAAAAATGATCATTTGGGTCATCTTGTATAACCTAAATATTAATTTTAAAATAAATTTGAGTAATAGATATCCGTAATTGAGTGAGATATGACTATTTTTTTTAAACACAATACATCAGAATACTTTAAAAAATTGTTTAGTGTTATTCAAATTTTATCTAAAAATTGAATTAAAATTAAATAGGAACAATCGCCAACGCTATTAGTTATTACTTTTTCTTAACTCTGGTTGTGTTCAAACCGCAAAAAACATTTGGCTATCTTGTATATGCGAAAGAGTAAATTTAAGTTATATTCGAATAATAGATATCAGTAATAGAGTGAGATATAATTATTTTTTTAAAAAACAATTCATAAGAAAAATTTTAAAAATAATTTACAGTACATCAAATGAACTTCAAAGATTAAATTGGAATCAAATCGGACAATGCGATAATGATTAATTGTTCTATTTTCTTAACCCTGGTTATGTCCAAAACTTAAAAAGGATCAATTGGGTCATCTTGTATAACCTAAATATTAATTTTAAAATAAATTTGAATAATAGATAACCGTAATTGAGTGAGATATGACTTTTTTCTTTAAACACAATACATCAAAATATTTTTAAAAATCATTTAGGGTTAATCAAATTATACCTAAAAATTAATTTAAAATTAAATTGGAACAATCGTTAACGCTATTAGTTATTATATTTTCTTAGTTCTGGTTGTGTTCAAACCGTAAAAAACATCATTTGGCTATCTTGTATATGCGAAATAGTAAAATTAAATTATATTCGAATAATAGATAACAGTAATAGAGTGAGATATGATTATTTTTTTAAAAAGCAATTCATAAGATTTTAAAAATAATTTACAGTACATCAAATGAACTTCAAAAATTAAATTGGAAATAAATCGGACAATGCTATAATGATTAATTGTTCTATTTTCTTAATCCTGGTTATGTCCAAAACATAAAAAGGATCATTCGAGTCATCTTGTATAACCTAAATAATAATTTTAAATTATATTTCACTAATAGATAACCGTAATTGAGTGAAATATGACTATTTTTTTAAACACAATACAACAAAATATTATTAAAAATTCATTTAGGGTTAATCAAATTATATCTAAAAATTTAATCGGAACAATCGTTAATGCTATTAGTTATTATGTTTTCTTAATTGTGGTTGTCTTCAAACCGTAAAGAAAATCATTTGGCTATCTTGTATATGCGAAATAGTAAATTTAAATCTTACTCGAATAATAGATAACAGTAATAGAGTGAGATATAATTATTTTTTTTAAAAAACAATTTATAAGAAAAATTTTAAAAATTATTTACAGTACATCAAATGAACATCAAAGATTAAATTGGAATCAAATCGGACAATGCTATAATGAATAATTGTTCTACTTTCTTAACCCTGATTATGTCCAAAACTTAAAAAGGATCATTTGGGTCATCTTGTATAACTAAATATTAATTTTAAAATAAATTTGAATAATAGATAACCGTAATTGAGTGAGATATGACTATTTTTTTTTAAAACACAATACATTAAAAATTTAAAATAATTATTTAGGGTTAAACAAATTATATCTAAAAATTAAATAGAAATCATATCGGAACAATAGCTACAGGTAATAGTAATCGATTTTCTTTATCCTGGTTATGTCCAAAACATAAAAAGTATCATTTGAATCATCTTGTATAACCTAAATAATAATTTTAAATTATATATGAATAATAGATAACCGTAATTGAGTGAGATATGACAATTTTTTTAAACACAATACATTAAAATATTTTTAAAAATCATTTAGGGTTAATCAAATTATATCTAAAAATTAAATTAAAATTAAATTAGAACAATCGTTAATGCTATTAGTTATTATATTTTCTTAATTCTGGTTGTGTTTAAACCGTAAAGAACATCATTTGGCTATCTTGTATATGCGTAATAATAATAAGTGATAACAGTAATAGAGAAAGATATAATTAGTTTCTTAAAAAACAATTTATAAGAAAAATTTTAAAAATAATTTACAGTAGATCAAATGAACTTCAAAAATTAAATTGGAATCAAATCGGACAATGCTATAATGATTAATTGTTCTACTTTCTTAACCCTGATTATGTCCAAAACTTAAAAAGGATCATTTGGGTCATCTTGTATAACTAAATATTAATTTTAAAATAAATTTGAATAATAGATAACCGTAATTGAGTGAGATATGACTATTTTTTTTTAAACACAATAAATCAAAATATTTTAAAAAATTACTTAGGGTTAAAAAAATTATATCTAAAAATTAAATTGAAATCATATCGGAACAATACCTATAGGTAATAGTAATCGATTTTCTTTATCCTGGTTATGTCCAAAACATAAAAATGATTATTTGAGTCATCTTGTATACTCTAAATAATAATTTTAAATTACATTTGAATAATAGATAACCGTAATTGAGTGAGATATGACTATTTTTTTTTAAACACAATACATCAAAATAATTTAAAAAATTACTTAGGGTTAAACAAATTATATCTAAAAATTAAATTGAAATCATATCGGAACAATACCTATAGGTAATAGTAATCGATTTTCTTTATCCTGGTTATGTCCAAAACATAAAAATGATCATTTGAGTCATCTTGTATACTCTAAGTAATAATTTTAAATTACATTTGAATAATAGATAACCGTAATTGAGTGAGATATGACTATTTTCTTAAACACATTACAACAAAATATTTTTAAAAATCATTTAGGGTTAATCAAATTATATCTAAAAATTTAATCGGAACAATCGTTAATGCTATTAGTTATTATGTTTTCTTAATTGTGGTTGTCTTCAAACCGTAAAAAACATCATTTGGCTATCTTGTATAGTAAATGTAAATTATATTCGAATAATAAATAACAGTAATAGAGTGAGATATAATTATTTTTTTAAAAAACAATTCGTAAGAAAAATTTTAAAAATAATTTACAGTACATTAAATGAACTTCAAAAATTAAATTGGAATCAAATCGGAGAATGCTGTAATGATAAATTGTTCTATTTTCTTAACCCTGGTTATGTCCAAAACTTAAAAAAGATCATTTGGGTCATCTTGTATAACTTAAATATTATTTTTAAAATAAATTTGAATAATAGATAACCGTAGTTGAGTGAGATATGACTTTTTTTTTAAACATAATACATCAAAATATTTTTAAAAATCATTTAGGGTTAATCAAATTATATCTAAAAATTAAATCGGAACAATCGTTAACGCTATTAGTTATTACATTTTCTTAACTCTGGTTGTGTTCAAACCGTAAAAAACATCATTTGGATATCTTGTATATGCAAAATAGTAAATTTAAATTATATTCGAATAATAGATAACAGTAATGGAGTGAGATTTAATTATTTTTTTAAAAAAATATTCATAAGAAAAATTTTAAAAATAATTTACAGTACATCAAATGAACTTCAAAGATTAAATTGGAATCAAATCGGACAATGCTATAATGATTAATTGTTCTACTTTCTTAACCCTGATTATGTCCAAAACTTAAAAAGGATCATTTGGGTCATCTTGTATAACTAAATATTAATTTTAAAATAAATTTGAATAATAGATAACCGTAATTGAGTGAGATATGACTATTTTTTTTTAAACACAATACATAAAAATATTTTAAAAAATTACTTAGGGTTAAACAAATTATATCTAAAAATTAAATTGAAATCATATCGGAACAATACCTATAGGTAATAGTAATCGATTTTCTTTATCCTGGTTATGTCCAAAACATAAAAATGATCATTTGAGTCATCTTGTATACTCTAAATAATAATTTTAAATTACATTTAAATAATAGATAACCGTAATTGAGTGAGATATGACTATTTTCTTAAACACAATACAACAAAATATTTTTAAAAATCATTTAGGGTTAATCAAATTATATCTAAAAATTTAATCGGAACAATCGTTAATGCTATTAGTTATTATGTTTTCTTAATTGTGGTTGTCTTCAAACCGTAAAAAACATCATTTGGCTATCTTGTATATGCGAAATAGTAAATGTAAATTATATTCGAATAATAAATAACAGTAATAGAGTGAGATATAATTATTTTTTTAAAAAACAATTCGTAAGAAAAATTTTAAAAATAATTTACAGTACATTAAATGAACTTCAAAAATTAAATTGGAATCAAATCGGACAATGCTGTAATAAATTGTTCTATTTTCTTAACCCTGGTTATGTCCAAAACTTAAAAAGGATCATTTGGGTCATCTTGTATAACTTAAATATTATTTTTAAAATAAATTTGAATAATAGATAACCGTAGTTGAGTGAGATATTTTTTTTTTTTAAACATAATACATCAAAATATTTTTAAAAATCATTTAGGGTTAATCAAATTATATCTAAAAATTAAATCGGAACAATCGTTAACGGTATTAGTTATTACATTTTCTTAACTCTGGTTGTGTTCAAACCGTAAAAAACATCATTTGGATATCTTGTATATGCGAAATAGTAAATTTAAATTATATTCGAATAATAGATAACAGTAATGGAGTGAGATTTAATTATTTTTTTTAAAAAACAATTCATAAGAAAAATTTTAAAAATAATTTACAGTACATTAAATGAACTTCAAAAATTAAATTGGAATCAAATCGGACAATGATGTAATGATTAATTGTTCTATTTTCTTAACCCTTGTTATGTCCAAAACTTAAAAACGATCATTTGGGTCATCTTGTATAACCTAAATATTAATTTTAAAATAAATTTGAATAATAGATAACCCTAATTGAGTGAGATATGACTATTTTTTTTAAACTCAATACATCAAAATATTTTTTAAAATCATTTAGGGTTAATCAAATTATATCTAAAAATTAAATCAGAACAATCGTTAACGATATTAGTTATTACGCGTTCTTAACTCTGGTTGTGTTCAAACCGTAAAAAACATCATTTGGCTATGTTGTATATGCGAAATAGTAAATTTAAATTAGATTCTAATAATAGATAACAGTAATGGAGTGAGATTTAATTATTTTTTTAAAAAACAATTCATATGAAAATTTTTAAAAATAATTTACAGTACATTAAATGAACTTCAAAAATTAAATTGGAATCAAATCGGACAATGCTGTAATGATTAATTGTTCTATTTTCTTAACCCTTGTTATGTCCAAAACTTAAAAACGATCATTTGGGTCATCTTGTATAACCTAAATATTAATTTTAAAATAAATTTGAATAATAGATAACCCTAATTGAGTGAGATATGACTATTTTTTTTAAACACAATACATCAAAATATTTTTAAAAATCATTTAGGGTTAATCAAATTATATCTAAAAATTAAATCGGAACAATCGTTACGGCTATTAGTTATTACATTTTCTTAACTCTGGTTGTGTTCAAACCATAAAAAACATCATTTGGCTATCTTGTATATGCGAAAAAGTAAATTTAAATTATATTCGAATAATAGATAACAGTAATAGAGTGAGTTATAATTATTTTTTTAAAAAACAATTCGTAAGAAAAATTTTAAAAATAATTTACAGTACATTAAATGAACTTCAAAAATTAAATTAAATTAAAAATTAAAAATCATTTAGGGTTAATCAAATTATATCTAAAAATTAAATCGGAACAATCGTTAACGGTATTAGTTATTACATTTTCTTAACTCTGGTTGTGTTCAAACCGTAAAAAACATCATTTGGATATCTTGTATATGCGAAATAGTAAATTTAAGTTATATTCGAATAATAGATAACAGTAATGGAGTGAGATTTAATTATTTTTTTAAAAAACAATTCATAAGATTTTAAAAATAATTTACAGTACATCAAATGAACTTCAAAAATTAAATTGGAAATAAATCGGACAATGCTATAATAATTAATTGTTCTATTTTCTTAATCCTGGTTATGTCCAAAACATAAAAAGGATCATTCGAGTCATCTTGTATAACCTAAATAATAATTTTAAATTATATTTCACTAATAGATAACCGTAATTGAGTGAGATATGACTATTTTTTTAAACACAATACAACAAAATATTTTTAAAAATCATTTAGGGTTAATCAAATTATATCTAAAAATTTAATCGGAACAATCGTTAATGCTATTAGTTATTATGTTTTCTTAATTGTGGTTGTCTTCAAACCGTAAAGAACATCATTTGGCTATCTTGTATATGCGAAATAGTAAATTTAAATCTAACTCGAATAATAGATAACAGTAATAGAGTGAGATATAATTTTTTTTTTAAAAAACAATTTATAAGAAAAATTTTAAAAATTATTTACAGTACATCAAATGAACATCAAAGATTAAATTGGAATCAAATCGGACAATGCTATAATGAATAATTGTTCTACTTTCTTAACCCTGATTATGTCCAAAAGTTAAAAAGGATCATTTGGGTCATCTTGTATAACTAAATATTAATTTTAAAATAAATTTGAATAATAGATAACCGTAATTGAGTGAGATATGACTATTTTTTTTTTAAAACACAATACATTAAAAATTTAAAATAATTATTTAGGGTTAAACAAATTATATCTAAAAATTAAATAGAAATCATATCGGAACAATAGCTACAGGTAATAGTAATCGATTTTCTTTATCCTGGTTATGTCCAAAACATAAAAAGTATCATTTGAATCATCTTGTATAACCTAAATAATAATTTTAAATTATATATGAATAATAGATAACCGTAATTGAGTGAGATATGACAATTTTTTTAAACACAATACATTAAAATATTTTTAAAAATCATTTAGGGTTAATCAAATTATATCTAAAAATTAAATTAAAATTAAATCCTAAATAATAATTTTAAATTATATTTGAATAAAAGATAACCCTAATTGAGTGAGATATGAATATTTTTTTAAACACAATGCATCAAAATATTTTTAAAAATCATTAAGGGTTAATCAAATTATATCTAAAAATTAAATCGGAACAATCGTTAATGCTATTAGCTATTATGTTTTCTTAATTGTGGTTGTGTTCAAACCGTAAAAAACATCATTTGGCTATCTTGTATATGCGAAATAGCAAATGTAAATTATATTCGAATAATAAATAACAGTAATAGAGTGAGATATAATTATTTTTTTGAAAAACAATTCATAAGAAAAATTTTAAAAATAATTTACAGTACATCAAATGAACTTCAAAAATAAATTGGAGTCAAATCGGACAATGCTATAATGATTAATTGTTCTATTTTCTTAACCCTTGTTATGTCCAAAACTTAAAAACGATCATTTGGGTCATCTTGTATAACCTAAATATTAATTTTAAAATAAATTTGAATAATAGATAACCCTAATTGAGTGAGATATGACTATTTTTTTTAAACTCAATACATCAAAATATTTTTTAAAATCATTTAGGGTTAATCAAATTATATCTAAAAATTAAATCAGAACAATCGTTAACGATATTAGTTATTACGCGTTCTTAACACTGGTTGTGTTCAAACCGTAAAAAACATCATTTGGCTATCTTGTATATGCGAAATAGTAAATTTAAATTAGATTCTAATAATAGATAACAGTAATGGAGTGAGATTTAATTATTTTTCTAAAAAACAATTCATATGAAAATTTTTAAAAATAATTTACAGTACATTAAATGAACTTCAAAAATTAAATTGGAATCAAATCGGACAATGCTGTAATGATAAATTGTTCTATTTTCTTAACCCTTGTTATGTCCAAAACTTAAAAACGATCATTTGGGTCATCTTGTATAACCTAAATATTAATTTTAAAATAAATTTGAATAATAGATAACCCTAATTGAGTGAGATATGACTATTTTTTTTAAACACAATACATCAAAATATTTTTAAAAATCATTTAGGGTTAATCAAATTATATCTAAAAATTAAATCGGAACAATCGTTACGGCTATTAGTTATTACATTTTCTTAACTCTGGTTGTGTTCAAACCATAAAAAACATCATTTGGCTATCTTGTATATGCGAAAAAGTAAATTTAAATTATATTCGAATAATAGATAACAGTAATAGAGTGAGTTATAATTATTTTTTTAAAAAACAATTCGTAAGAAAAATTTTAAAAATAATTTACAGTACATTAAATGAACTTCAAAAATTAAATTGGAATCAAATCGGACAATGCTGTAATGATAAATTGTTCTATTTTCTTAACCCTGGTTATGTCCAAAACTTAAAAAAGATCATTTGGGTCATCTTGTATAACTTAAATATTATTTTTAAAATAAATTTGAATAATAGATAACCGTAGTTGAGTGAGATGTGACTTTTTTTTTAAACATAATACATCAAAATATTTTTAAAAATCATTTAGGTTTAATCAAATTATATCTAAAAATTAAATAGGAACAATCGTTAACGCTATTAGTTATTACATTTTCTTAACTCTGGTTGTGTTCAAACCATATATTCGAACCATATATGCGAAGTAGTAAATTTAAATTATATTCGAATAAAAGATAACAGTAATAGAGAAAGATATAAATATTTTTTTAAAAAACAATTCATAAGAAACATTTTAAAAATAATTTACAGTACATTAAATGAACTTCAAAAATTAAATTGGAGTCAAATCGGACAATGCTCTAATGATTAATTGTTCTATTTTTTAACTCTGGTTATGTCCAAAACTTAAAAAGGATCATTTGGGTCATCTTGTATAACCTAAATATTCATTTTAAAATAAATTTGAATAATAGATAACCGTAATTGAGGGAGATATGACTATTTATTTTAAACACAATACATCAAAATATTTTTAAAAATCATTTAGAATTAATCAAATTGTACCTAAAAATTAAATAGGAACAATCGTTAACGCTATTAGTTATTACATTTTCTTAACTCTGGTTGTGTTCAAACAGCAAAAAACAGCAAACATTTTAAAAATAATTTACAGTACATCAAATGAACTTCAAAGATTAAATTGGAATCAAATCGGACAATGCTATAATGATTAATTGTTCTATTTTCTTAACCCTGGTTATGTCCAAAACTTAAAAAGGATCAATTGGGTCATCTTGTATAACCTAAATATTAATTTTAAAATAAATTTGAATAATAGATAACCGTAATTGAGTGAGATATGACTTTTTTCTTTAAACACAATACATCAAAATATTTCTAAAAATCATTTAGGGTTAATCAAATTATATCTAAAAATTGAATTAAAATTAAATAGAAACAATCGCCAACGCTATTAGTTATTACATTTTCTTAACTCTGGTTGTGTTCAAACAGCAAAAAACATCATTTGGCTATCTTGTATATGAGAAAGAGTAAATTTAAGTTATATTCGAATAATAGATATCAGTAATAGAGTGAGATATAATTATTTTTTTAAAAAACAATTCATAAGAAAAATTTTAAAAATAATTTACAGTACATCAAATGAACTTCAAAGATTAAATTGGAATCAAATCGGACAATGCGATAATGATTAATTGTTCTATTTTCTTAACCCTGGTTATGTCCAAAACTTAAAAAGGATCAATTGGGTCATCTTGTATAACCTAAATATTAATTTAAAAATAAATTTGAATAATAGATAACCGTAATTGAGTGAGATATGACTTTTTTATTTAAGCACAATACATCAAAATATTTTAAAAAATCATTTAGGGTTAATCAAATTATATCTAAAAATTAATTTAAAATTAAATTGGAACAATCGTTAACGCTATTAGTTATTATATTTTCTTAGTTCTGGTTGTGTTCAAACCGTAAAAAACATCATTTGGCTATCTTGTATATGCGAAATAGTAAAATTAAATTATATTCGAATAATAGATAACAGTAATGGAGTGAGATTTAATTATTTTTTTAAAAAACAATTCATAAGATTTTAAAAATAATTTACAGTACATCAAATGAACTTCAAAAATTAAATTGGAAATAAATCGGACAATGCTATAATGATTAATTGTTCTATTTTCTTAATCCTGGTTATGTCCAAAACATAAAAAGGATCATTCGAGTCATCTTGTATAACCTAAATAATAATTTTAAATTATATTTCACTAATAGATAACCGTAATTGAGTGAGATATGACTATTTTTTTAAACACAATACAACAAAATATTTTTAAAAATCATTTAGGGTTAATCAAATTATATCTAAAAATTAAATTAAAATTAAATCCTAAATAATAATTTTAAATTATATTTGAATAAAAGATAACCCTAATTGAGTGAGATATGAATATTTTTTTTTAAAAATCATTTAGGGTTAATCAAATTATATCTAAAAATTAAATTAAAATTAAATCCTAAATAATAATTTTAAATTATATTTGAATAAAAGATAACCCTAATTGAGTGAGATATGAATATTTTTTTAAACACAATGCATCAAAATATTTTTAAAAATCATTAAGGGTTAATCAAATTATATCTAAAAATTAAATCGGAACAATCGTTAATGCTATTAGCTATTATGTTTTCTTAATTGTGGTTGTGTTCAAATAATTTACAGTACATCAAATGAACTTCAAAAATAAATTGGAGTCAAATCGGACAATGCTATAATGATTAATTGTTCTATTTTCTTAACCCTGGTTATGTCCAAAACTAAAAAAGATCATTTGGGTCATCTTGTATAACCTAAATATTAATTTTAAAATAAATTTGAATAATAGATAACCGTAATTGAGTGAGATATGACTATTTTTTTAAACACAATACAACAAAATATTTTTAAAAATCATTTAGGGTTAATCAAATTATATCTAAAAATTTAATCGGAACAATCGTTAATGCTATTAGTTATTATGTTTTCTTAATTGTGGTTGTCTTCAAACCGTAAAGAACATCATTTGGCTATCTTGTATATGCGAAATAGTAAATTTAAATCTTACTTGAATAATAGATAACAGTAATAGAGTGAGATATAATTATTTTTTTTTTAAAAACAATTTATAAGAAAAATTTTAAAAATTATTTACAGTACATCAAATGAACATCAAAGATTAAATTGGAATCAAATCGGACAATGCTATAATGATTAATTGTTCTATTTTCTTAATCCTGGTTATGTCCAAAACATAAAAAGGATCATTCGAGTCATCTTGTATAACCTAAATAATAATTTTAAATTATATTTCACTAATAGATAACCGTAATTGACTGAGATATGACTATTTTTTTAAACACAATACAACAAAATATTTTTAAAAATCATTTAGGGTTAATCAAATTATATCTAAAAATTAAATTAAAATTAAATCCTAAATAATAATTTTAAATTATATTTGAATAAAAGATAACCCTAATTGAGTGAGATATGAATATTTTTTTAAACACAATGCATCAAAATATTTTTAAAAATCATTTAGGGTTAATCAAATTATATCTAAAAATTAAATCGGAACAATCGTTAATGCTATTAGTTATTATGTTTTCTTAATTGTGGTTGTGTTCAAACCGTAAAAAACATCATTTGGCTATCTTGTATATGCGAAATAGCAAATATAAATTATATTCGAATAATAAATAACAGTAATAGAGTGAGATATAATTATTTTTTTGAAAAACAATTCATAAGAAAAATTTTAAAAATAATTTACAGTACATCAAATGAACTTCAAAAATAAATTGGAGTCAAATCGGACAATGCTATAATGATTAATTGTTCTATTTTCTTAACCCTGGTTATGTCCAAAACTAAAAAAGATCATTTGGGTCATCTTGTATAACCTAAATATTAATTTTAAAATAAATTTGAGTAATAGATATCCGTAATTGAGTGAGATATGACTATTTTTTTTAAACACAATACATCAGAATACTTTAAAAAATTATTTAGGGTTATTTAAATTTTATCTAAAAATTGAATTAAAATTAAATAGGAACAATCGCCAACGCTATTAGTTATTACATTTTCTTAACTCTGGTTGTGTTCAAACAGCAAAAAACAGCAAAAATTTTAAAAATAATTTACAGTACATCAAATGAACTTCAAAGATTAAATTGGAATCAAATCGGACAATGCTAAAATGATTAATTGTTCTATTTTCTTAATCCTGGTTATGTCCAAAACATAAAAAGGATCAATTGGGTCATCTTGTATAACCTAAATAATAATTTTAAATTATATTTGAATAATAGATAACCGTAATTGAGTGAGATATGACTATTTTTTTAAACACAATACAACAAAATATTTTTAAAAATCATTTAGGGTTAATCAAATTATATCTAAAAATTTAATCGGAACAATCGTTAATGCTATTAGTTATTATGTTTTCTTAATTGTGGTTGTCTTCAAACCGTAAAGAACATCATTTGGCTATCTTGTATATGCGAAATAGTAAATTTAAATGTTACTTGAATAATAGATAACAGTAATAGAGTGAGATATAATTATTTTTTTTTTAAAAACAATTTATAAGAAAAATTTTAAAAATTATTTACAGTACATCAAATGAACATCAAAGATTAAATTGGAATCAAATCGGACAATGCTATAATGATTAATTGTTCTACTTTCTTAACCCTGATTATGTCCAAAACTTAAAAAGGATCATTTGGGTCATCTTGTATAACTAAATATTAATTTTAAAATAAATTTGAATAATAGATAACCGTAATTGAGTGAGATATGACTATTTTTTTTTAAAACACAATACATTAAAAATTTAAAATAATTATTTAGGGTTAAACAAATTATATCTAAAAATTAAATTGAAATCATATCGGAACAATAGCTACAGGTAATAGTAATCGATTTTCTTTATCCTGGTTATGTCCAAAACATAAAAAAGTATCATTTGAATCATCTTGTATAACCTAAATAATAATTTTAAATTATATATGAATAATAGATAACCGTAATTGAGTGAGATATGACAATTTTTTTAAACACAATACATTAAAATATTTTTAAAAATCATTTAGGGTTAATCAAATTATATCTAAAAATTAAATTAAAATTAAATCCTAAATAATAATTTTAAATTATATTTGAATAAAAGATAACCCTAATTGAGTAAGATATGAATATTTTTTTAAAAACAATGCATCAAAATATTTTTAAAAATCATTAAGGGTTAATCAAATTATATCTAAAAATTAAATCGGAACAATCGTTAATGCTATTAGTTATTATGTTTTCTTAATTGTGGTTGTGTTCAAACCGTAAAAAACATCATTTGGCTATCTTGTATATGCGAAATAGCAAATGTAAATTATATTCGAATAATAAATAACAGTAATAGAGTGAGATATAATTATTTTTTTGAAAAACAATTCATAAGAAAAATTTTAAAAATAATTTACAGTACATCAAATGAACTTCAAAAATAAATTGGAGTCAAATCGGATAATGCTATAATGATTAATTGTTCTATTTTCTTAACCCTGGTTATGTCCAAAACTTAAAAAGGATCATTTGAGTCATTTTGTATAAACTAAATATTAATTTTAAAATAAATCTGAATAATAGATAACCGTAATTGAGAGAGATATGATTATTTTTTTTAAACACAATACATCAAAATATTTTTAAAAATCATTTAGGGTTAATCAAATTATATCTAAAAATTAAATAGGAACAATCGTTAACGCTATTAGTTATTATGTTTTCTTAATTGTGGTTGTCTTCAAACCGTAAAGAACATCATTTGGCTATCTTGTATATGCGAAATAGTAAATTTAAATCTTATTCGAATAATAGATAACAGTAATAGAGTGAGATATAATATATTTTCTAAAAAGCAATTCATAAGAAAAATATTAAAAATAATTTAGAGTACTTTAAATGAACTTCAAAAATTAAATTGGAATTAAATCCGACAATGCTATAATGATTAATTGTTCTATTTTCTTAATCCTGGTTATGTCCAAAACTTAAAAAGGATCAATTGGGTCATCTTGTATAACCTAAATAATAATTTTAAATTATATTTGAATAATAGATAACCGTAATTGAGTGAGATATGACTATTTTTTTTAAACACAATACATCAAATTATTTTTAAAAATCATTTAGGGTTAATCAAATTATATCTAAAAATTTAATCGGAACAATCGTTAATGCTATTAGTTATTATGTTTTCTTAATTGTGGTTGTGTTCAAACCGTAAAAAACATCATTTGGCTATCTTGTATATGCGAAATAGCAAATGTAAATTATATTCGAATAATAAATAACAGTAATAGAGTGAGATATAATAATTTTTTTGAAAAACAATTCATAAGAAAAATTTAAAAAAAAATTTACAATAAATCAAATGAACTTCAAAAATTAAATTGGAATCAAATCGGACAATGCTATAATGATTAATCGTTCTATTTTCTTAACCCTGGTTATGTCCAAAACATAAAAAGGATCATTTGAGTCATCTTGTATAACCTAAATAATAATTTTAAATTATATTTGAATAAAAGATAACCCTAATTGAGTGAGATATGAATATTTTTTTAAACACAATGCATCAAAATATTTTTAAAAATCATTTAGGGTTACTCAAATTATATCTAAAAATTAAATCGGAACAATCGTTAATGCTATTAGTTATTATGTTTTCTTAATTGTGGTTGTGTTCAAACTGTAAAAAACATCATTTGGCTATCTTGTATATGCGAAATAGGAAATGTAAATTATATTCGAATAATAAATAACAGTAATAGAGTGAGATATAATTATTTTTTTGAAAAACAATTCATAAGAAAAATTTTAAAAATAATTTACAGTACATCAAATGAACTTCAAAAATAAATTGGAATCAAATCGGACAATGCTATAATGATTAATTGTTCTACTTTCTTAACCCTGATTATGTCCAAAACTTAAAAAGGATCATTTGGGTCATCTTGTATAACTAAATATTAATTTTAAAATAAATTTGAATAATAGATAACCGTAATTGAGTGAGATATGACTATTTTTTTTTAAACACAATACATCAAAATATTTTAAAAAATTACTTAGGGTTAAACAAATTATATCTAAAAATTAAATTGAAATCATATCGGAACAATACCTATAGGTAATAGTAATCGATTTTCTTTATCCTGGTTATGTCCAAAACATAAAAATGGTCATTTGAGTCATTTTGTATACTCTAAATAATAATTTTAAATTACATTTGAATAATAGATAACCGTAATTGAGTGAGATATGACTATTTTTTTTTAAACACAATACATCTAAATATTTTAAAAAATTACTTAGGGTTAAACAAATTATATCTAAAAATTAAATTGAAATCATATCGGAACAATACCTATAGGTAATAGTAATCGATTTTCTTTATCCTGGTTATGTCCAAAACATAAAAATGATCATTTGAGTCATCTTGTATACTCTAAATAATAATTTTAAATTACATTTGAATAATAGATAACCGTAATTGAGTGAGATATGACTATTTTCTTAAACACAATACAACAAAATATTTTTAAAAATCATTTAGGGTTAATCAAATTATATCTAAAAATTTAATCGGAACAATCGTTAATGCTATTAGTTATTATGTTTTCTTAATTGTGGTTGTGTTCAAACCGTAAAAAACATCATTTGGCTATCTTGTATATGCGAAATAGCAAATGTAAATTATATTCGAATAATAAATAACAGTAATAGAGTGAGATATAATTATTTTTTTGAAAAACAATTCATAAGAAAAATTTTAAAAATAATTTACAGTACATCAAATGAACTTCAAAAATAAATTGGAATCAAATCGGACAATGCTATAATGATTAATTGTTCTATTTTCTTAACCCTGGTTATGTCCAAAACTTAAAAAGGATCATTTGAGTCATTTTGTATAAACTAAATATTAATTTTAAAATAAATTTGAATAATAGATAACCTTAATTGAGAGAGATATGATTATTTTTTTTAAACACAATACATCAAAATATTTTTAAAAATTATTTAGGGTTAATCAAATTATATCTAAAAATTAAATAGGAACAATCGTTAACGCTATTAGTTATTACATTTTCTTAACTCTGGTTGTGTTCAAACCATAAAAAACATTATTTGGCTATCTTGTATATGCGAAATAGTAAATTTAAATTATATTCGAATAAAAGATAACTGTAATAGAGAAAGATATAAATATTTTTTTAAAAAACAATTCATAAGAAACATTTTAAAAATAATTTACAGTACATTAAATGAACTTCAAAAATTAAATTGGAGTCAAATCCGACAATGCTATAATGAATAATTGTTCTATTTTCTTAACCCTGGTTATGTCCAAAACTTAAAAAGGATCAATTGGGTCATCTTGTATAACCTAAATAATAATTTTAAATTATATTTGAATAATAGATAAGCGTAATTGAGTGAGATATGACTATTTTTTTTAAACACAATACATCAAATTATTTTTAAAAATCATTTAGGGTTAATCAAATTATATCTAAAAATTGAATTAAAATTAAATAGAAACAATCGCCAACGCTATTAGTTATTACATTTTCTTAACTCTGGTTGTGTTCAAACCATAAAAAACATTATTTGGCTATCTTGTATATGCGAAATAGTAAATTTAAATTATATTCGAATAATAGATATCAGTAATAGAGTGAGATATAATAAGTTTTTTAAAAAACAATTCATGAGAAAAATTTTAAAAATAATTTACAGTACATCAAATGAACTTCCAAGATTAAATTGGAATCAAATCGGACAATGCTATAATGATTAATTGTTCTACTTTCTTAACCCTGATTATGTCCAAAACTTAAAAAGGATCATTTGGGTCATCTTGTATAACTAAATAATAATTTTAAATTACATTTGAATAATAGATAACCGTAATTGAGTGAGATATGACTATTTTCTTAAACACAATACAACAAAATATTTTTAAAAATCATTTAGGGTTAATCAAATTATATCTAAAAATTAAATCGGAACAATCGTTAATGCTATTAGTTATTATGTTTTCTTAATTGTGGTTGTGTTCAAACCGTAAAAAACATCATTTGGCTATCTTGTATATGCGAAATAGGAAATGTAAATTATATTCGAATAATAAATAACAGTAATAGAGTGAGATATGATTATTTTTTTAAAAAGCAATATATAAGATTTTAAAAATAATTTACAGTACATCAAATGAACTTCAAAAATTAAATTGGAAATAAATCGGACAATGCTATAATGATTAATTGTTCTATTTTCTTAATCCTGCTTATGTCCAAAACATAAAAAGGATCATTCGAGTCATCCTGTATAACCTAAATAATTATTTTAAATTATATTTCACTAATAGATAACCGTAATTGAGTGAGATATGACTATTTTCTTAAACACAATACAACAAAATATTTTTAAAAATCATTTAGGGTTAATCAAATTATATCTAAAAATTTAATCGGAACAATCGTTAATGCTATTAGTTATTATGTTTTCTTAATTGTGGTTGTGTTCAAACCGTAAAAAACATCATTTGGCTATCTTGTATATGCGAAATAGCAAATGTAAATTATATTCGAATAATAAATAACAGTAATAGAGTGAGATATAATAATTTTTTTGAAAAACAATTCATAAGAAAAATTTAAAAAAAAATTTACAATAAATCAAATGAACTTCAAAAATTAAATTGGAATCAAATCGGACAATGCTATAATGATTAATCGTTCTATTTTCTTAACCCTGGTTATGTCCAAAACATAAAAAGGATCATTTGAGTCATCTTGTATAACCTAAATAATAATTTTAAATTATATTTGAATAAAAGATAACCCTAATTGAGTGAGATATGAATATTTTTTTAAACACAATGCATCAAAATATTTTTAAAAATCATTTAGGGTTACTCAAATTATATCTAAAAATTAAATCGGAACAATCGTTAATGCTATTAGTTATTATGTTTTCTTAATTGTGGTTGTGTTCAAACTGTAAAAAACATCATTTGGCTATCTTGTATATGCGAAATAGGAAATGTAAATTATATTCGAATAATAAATAACAGTAATAGAGTGAGATATAATTATTTTTTTGAAAAACAATTCATAAGAAAAATTTTAAAAATAATTTACAGTACATCAAATGAACTTCAAAAATAAATTGGAATCAAATCGGACAATGCTATAATGATTAATTGTTCTACTTTCTTAACCCTGATTATGTCCAAAACTTAAAAAGGATCATTTGGGTCATCTTGTATAACTAAATATTAATTTTAAAATAAATTTGAATAATAGATAACCGTAATTGAGTGAGATATGACTATTTTTTTTTAAACACAATACATCAAAATATTTTAAAAAATTACTTAGGGTTAAACAAATTATATCTA
Organism: Anthonomus grandis grandis; assembly: GCF_022605725.1. Classification (NCBI taxonomy): domain Eukaryota; kingdom Metazoa; phylum Arthropoda; class Insecta; order Coleoptera; family Curculionidae; genus Anthonomus; species Anthonomus grandis. The sequence continues at coordinate 79,507 of NW_026088452.1, read as the reverse complement.
AAAATTAAATTGAAATCATATCGGAACAATACCTATAGGTAATAGTAATCGATTTTCTTTATCCTGGTTATGTCCAAAACATAAAAATGGTCATTTGAGTCATCTTGTATACTCTAAATAATAATTTTAAATTACATTTGAATAATAGATAACCGTAATTGAGTGAGATATGACTATTTTTTTTTAAACACAATACATCAAAATAATTTAAAAAATTACTTAGGGTTAAACAAATTATATCTAAAAATTAAATTGAAATCATATCGGAACAATACCTATAGGTAATAGTAATCGATTTTCTTTATCCTGGTTATGTCCAAAACATAAAAATGACCATTTGAGTCATCTTGTATACTCTAAATAATAATTTTAAATTACATTTGAATAATAGATAACCGTAATTGAGTGAGATATGACTATTTTCTTAAACACAATACAACAAAATATTTTTAAAAATCATTTAGGGTTAATCAAATTATATCTAAAAATTTAATCGGAACAATCGTTAATGCTATTAGTTATTATGTTTTCTTAATTGTGGTTGTCTTCAAACCGTAAAAAACATCATTTGGCTATCTTGTATATGCGAAATAGTAAATGTAAATTATATTCGAATAATAAATAACAGTAATAGAGTGAGATATAATTATTTTTTTAAAAAACAATTCGTAAGAAAAATTTTAAAAATAATTTACAGTACATTAAATGAACTTCAAAAATTAAATTGGAATCAAATCGGACAATGCTGTAATAAATTGTTCTATTTTCTTAACCCTGGTTATGTCCAAAACTTAAAAAAGATCATTTGGGTCATCTTGTATAACTTAAATATTATTTTTAAAATAAATTTGAATAATAGATAACCGTAGTTGAGTGAGATATTTTTTTTTTTTAAACATAATACATCAAAATATTTTTAAAAATCATTTAGGGTTAATCAAATTATATCTAAAAATTAAATCGGAACAATCGTTAACGGTATTAGTTATTACATTTTCTTAACTCTGGTTGTGTTCAAACCGTAAAAAACATCATTTTGATATCTTGTATATGCGAAATAGTAAATTTAAATTATATTCGAATAATAGATAACAGTAATGGAGTGAGATTTAATTATTTTTTTAAAAAACAATTCATAAGAAAAAATTTAAAAATAATTTACAGTACATTAAATGAACTTCAAAAATTAAATTGGAATCAAATCGGACAATGATGTAATGATTAATTGTTCTATTTTCTTAACCCTTGTTATGTCCAAAACTTAAAAACGATCATTTGGGTCATCTTGTATAACCTAAATATTAATTTTAAAATAAATTTGAATAATAGATAACCCTAATTGAGTGAGATATGACTATTTTTTTTAAACTCAATACATCAAAATATTTTTTAAAATCATTTAGGGTTAATCAAATTATATCTAAAAATTAAATCAGAACAATCGTTAACGATATTAGTTATTACGCGTTCTTAACTCTGGTTGTGTTCAAACCGTAAAAAACATCATTTGGCTATGTTGTATATGCGAAATAGTAAATTTAAATTAGATTCTAATAATAGATAACAGTAATGGAGTGAGATTTAATTATTTTTTTAAAAAACAATTCATATGAAAATTTTTAAAAATAATTTACAGTACATTAAATGAACTTCAAAAATTAAATTGGAATCAAATCGGACAATGCTGTAATGATTAATTGTTCTATTTTCTTAACCCTTGTTATGTCCAAAACTTTAAAACGATCATTTGGGTCATCTTGTATAACCTAAATATTAATTTTAAAATAAATTTGAATAATAGATAACCCTAATTGAGTGAGATATGACTATTTCTTTTAAACACAATACATCAAAATATTTTTAAAAATCATTTAGGGTTAATCAAATTATATCTAAAAATTAAATCGGAACAATCGTTACGGCTATTAGTTATTACATTTTCTTAACTCTGGTTGTGTTCAAACCATAAAAAACATCATTTGGCTATCTTGTATATGCGAAAAAGTAAATTTAAATTATATTCGAATAATAGATAACAGTAATAGAGTGAGTTATAATTATTTTTTTAAAAAACAATTCGTAAGAAAAATTTTAAAAATAATTTACAGTACATTAAATGAACTTCAAAAATTAAATTAAATTAAAAATTAAAAATCATTTAGGGTTAATCAAATTATATCTAAAAATTAAATCGGAACAATCGTTAACGGTATTAGTTATTACATTTTCTTAACTCTGGTTGTGTTCAAACCGTAAAAAACATCATTTGGATATCTTGTATATGCGAAATAGTAAATTTAAATTATATTCGAATAATAGATAACAGTAATGGAGTGAGATTTAATTATTTTTTTAAAAAACAATTCATAAGAAAAATTTTAAAAATAATTTACAGTACATTAAATGAACTTCAAAAATTAAATTGGAATCAAATCGGACAATGATGTAATGATTAATTGTTCTATTTTCTTAACCCTTGTTATGTCCAAAACTTAAAAACGATCATTTGGGTCATCTTGTATAACCTAAATATTAATTTTAAAATAAATTTGAATAATAGATAACCCTAATTGAGTGAGATATGACTATTTTTTTTAAACACAATACATCAAAATATTTTTTAAAATCATTTAGGGTTAATCAAATTATATCTAAAAATTAAATCAGAACAATCGTTAACGATATTAGTTATTACGCGTTCTTAACACTGGTTGTGTTCAAACCGTAAAAAACATCATTTGGCTATCTTGTATATGCGAAATAGTAAATTTAAATTAGATTCTAATAATAGATAACAGTAATGGAGTGAGATTTAATTATTTTTCTAAAAAACAATTCATATGAAAATTTTTAAAAATAATTTACAGTACATTAAATGAACTTCAAAAATTAAATTGGAATCAAATCGGACAATGCTGTAAAGATTAATTGTTCTATTTTCTTAACCCTTGTTATGTCCAAAACTTAAAAACGATCATTTGGGTCATCTTGTATAACCTAAATATTAATTTTAAAATAAATTTGAATAATAGATAACCCTAATTGAGTGAGATATGACTATTTTTTTTAAACACAATACATCAAAATATTTTTAAAAATCATTTAGGGTTAATCAAATTATATCTAAAAATTAAATCGGAACAATCGTTACGGCTATTAGTTATTACATTTTCTTAACTCTGGTTGTGTTCAAACCATAAAAAACATCATTTGGCTATCTTGTATATGCGAAAAAGTAAATTTAAATTATATTCGAATAATAGATAACAGTAATAGAGTGAGTTATAATTATTTTTTTAAAAAACAATTCGTAAGAAAAATTTTAAAAATAATTTACAGTACATTAAATGAACTTCAAAAATTAAATTGGAATCAAATCGGACAATGCTGTAATGATAAATTGTTCTATTTTCTTAACCCTGGTTATGTCCAAAACTTAAAAAAGATCATTTGGGTCATCTTGTATAACTTAAATATTATTTTTAAAATAAATTTGAATAATAGATAACCGTAGTTGAGTGAGATGTGACTTTTTTTTTAAACATAATACATCAAAATATTTTTAAAAATCATTTAGGGTTAATCAAATTATATCTAAAAATTAAATAGGAACAATCGTTAACGCTATTAGTTATTACATTTTCTTAACTCTGGTTGTGTTCAAACCATATATTCGAACCATATATGCGAAGTAGTAAATTTAAATTATATTCGAATAAAAGATAACAGTAATAGAGAAAGATATAAATATTTTTTTAAAAAACAATTCATAAGAAACATTTTAAAAATAATTTACAGTACATTAAATGAACTTCAAAAATTAAATTGGAGTCAAATCGGACAATGCTCTAATGATTAATTGTTCTATTTTTTAACTCTGGTTATGTCCAAAACTTAAAAAGGATCATTTGGGTCATCTTGTATAACCTAAATATTCATTTTAAAATAAATTTGAATAATAGATAACCGTAATTGAGGGAGATATGACTATTTATTTTAAACACAATACATCAAAATATTTTTAAAAATCATTTAGGATTAATCAAATTGTACCTAAAAATTAAATAGGAACAATCGTTAACGCTATTAGTTATTACATTTTCTTAACTCTGGTTGTGTTCAAACAGCAAAAAACAGCAAAAATTTTAAAAATAATTTACAGTACATCAAATGAACTTCAAAGATTAAATTGGAATCAAATCGGACAATGCTATAATGATTAATTGTTCTATTTTCTTAACCCTGGTTATGTCCAAAACTTAAAAAGGATCAATTGGGTCATCTTGTATAACCTAAATATTAATTTTAAAATAAATTTGAATAATAGATAACCGTAATTGAGTGAGATATGACTTTTTTCTTTAAACACAATACATCAAAATATTTTTAAAAATCATTTAGGGTTAATCAAATTATATCTAAAAATTGAATTAAAATTAAATAGAAACAATCGCCAACGCTATTAGTTATTACATTTTCTTAACTCTGGTTGTGTTCAAACAGCAAAAAACATCATTTGGCTATCTTGTATATGAGAAAGAGTAAATTTAAGTTATATTCGAATAATAGATATCAGTAATAGAGTAAGATATAATTATTTTTTTTAAAAACAATTCATAAGAACAATTTTAAAAATAATTTACAGTACATCAAATGAACTTCAAAGATTAAATTGGAATCAAATCGGACAATGCGATAATGATTAATTGTTCTATTTTCTTAACCCTGGTTATGTCCAAAACTTAAAAAGGATCAATTGGGTCATCTTGTATAACCTAAATATTAATTTAAAAACAAATTTGAATAATAGATAACCGTAATTGAGTGAGATATGACTTTTTTATTTAAGCACAATACATCAAAATATTTTAAAAAATCATTTAGGGTTAATCAAATTATATCTAAAAATTAATTTAAAATTAAATTGGAACAATCGTTAACGCTATTAGTTATTATATTTTCTTAGTTCTGGTTGTGTTCAAACCGTAAAAAACTTTATTTGGCTATCTTGTATATGCGAAATAGTAAAATTAAATTATATTCGAATAATAGATAACAGTAATGGAGTGAGATTTAATTATTTTTTTAAAAAACAATTCATAAGATTTTAAAAATAATTTACAGTACATCAAATGAACTTCAAAAATTAAATTGGAAATAAATCGGACAATGCTATAATGATTAATTGTTCTATTTTCTTAATCCTGGTTATGTCCAAAACATAAAAAGGATCAATTGGGTCATCTTGTATAACCTAAATAATAATTTTAAATTATATTTGAATAATAGATAACCGTAATTGAGTGAGATATGACTATTTTTTTAAACACAATACAACAAAATATTTTTAAAAATCATTTAGGGTTAATCAAATTATATCTAAAAATTTAATCGGAACAATCGTTAATGCTATTAGTTATTATGTTTTCTTAATTGTGGTTGTCTTCAAACCGTAAAGAACATCATTTGGCTATCTTGTATATGCGAAATAGTAAATTTAAATCTTACTTGAATAATAGATAACAGTAATAGAGAGAGATATAATTATTTTTTTTTTTAAAACAATTTATAAGAAAAATTTTAAAAATTATTTACAGTACATCAAATGAACATCAAAGATTAAATTGGAATCAAATCGGACAATGCTATAATGATTAATTGTTCTATTTTCTTAATCCTGGTTATGTCCAAAACATAAAAAGGATCATTCGAGTCATCTTGTATAACCTAAATAATAATTTTAAATTATATTTCACTAATAGATAACCGTAATTGAGTGAGATATGACTATTTTTTTAAACACAATACAACAAAATATTTTTAAAAATCATTTAGGGTTAATCAAATTATATCTAAAAATTAAATTAAAATTAAATCCTAAATAATAATTTTAAATTATATTTGAATAAAAGATAACCCTAATTGAGTGAGATATGAATATTTTTTTAAACACAATGCATCAAAATATTTTTAAAAATCATTTAGGGTTAATCAAATTATATCTAAAAATTAAATCGGAACAATCGTTAATGCTATTATTTATTATGTTTTCTTAATTGTGGTTGTGTTCAAACCGTAAAAAACATCATTTGGCTATCTTGTATATGCGAAATAGTAAATTTAAATCTTACTTGAATAATAGATAACAGTAATAGAGTGAGATATAATTATTTTTTTTTTAAAAACAATTTATAAGAAAAATTTTAAAAATTATTTACAGTACATCAAATGAACATCAAAGATTAAATTGGAATCAAATCGGACAATGCTATAATGATTAATTGTTCTACTTTCTTAACCCTGATTATGTCCAAAACTTAAAAAGGATCATTTGGGTCATCTTGTATAACTAAATATTAATTTTAAAATAAATTTGAATAATAGATAACCGTAATTGAGTGAGATATGACTATTTTTTTTTAAAACACAATACATTAAAAATTTAAAATAATTATTTAGGGTTAAACAAATTATATCTAAAAATTAAATTGAAATCATATCGGAACAATAGCTACAGGTAATAGTAATCGATTTTCTTTATCCTGGTTATGTCCAAAACATAAAAAAGTATCATTTGAATCATCTTGTATAACCTAAATAATAATTTTAAATTATATATGAATAATAGATAACCGTAATTGAGTGAGATATGACAATTTTTTTAAACACAATACATTAAAATATTTTTAAAAATCATTTAGGGTTAATCAAATTATATCTAAAAATTAAATTAAAATTAAATCCTAAATAATAATTTTAAATTATATTTGAATAAAAGATAACCCTAATTGAGTGAGATATGAATATTTTTTTAAACACAATGCATCAAAATATTTTTAAAAATCATTAAGGGTTAATCAAATTATATCTAAAAATTAAATCGGAACAATCGTTAATGCTATTAGTTATTATGTTTTCTTAATTGTGGTTGTGTTCAAACCGTAAAAAACATCATTTGGCTATCTTGTATATGCGAAATAGCAAATATAAATTATATTCGAATAATAAATAACAGTAATAGAGTGAGATATAATTATTTTTTTGAAAAACAATTCATAAGAAAAATTTTAAAAATAATTTACAGTACATCAAATGAACTTCAAAAATAAATTGGAGTCAAATCGGACAATGCTATAATGATTAATTGTTCTATTTTCTTAACCCTGGTTATGTCCAAAACTAAAAAAGATCATTTGGGTCATCTTGTATAACCTAAATATTAATTTTAAAATAAATTTGAGTAATAGATATCCGTAATTGAGTGAGATATGACTATTTTTTTTAAACACAATACATCAGAATATTTCTAAAAATCATTTAGGGTTAATCAAATTATATCTAAAAATTGAATTAAAATTAAATAGAAACAATCGCCAACGCTATTAGTTATTACATTTTCTTAACTCTGGTTGTGTTCAAACAGCAAAAAACAGCAAAAATTTTAAAAATAATTTACAGTACATCAAATGAACTTCAAAGATTAAATTGGAATCAAATCGGACAATGCTATAATGATTAATTGTTCTATTTTCTTAACCCTGGTTATGTCCAAAACTTAAAAAGGATCAATTGGGTCATCTTGTATAACCTAAATATTAATTTTAAAATAAATTTGAATAATAGATAACCGTAATTGAGTGAGATATGACTTTTTTCTTTAAACACAATACATCAAAATATTTCTAAAAATCATTTAGGGTTAATCAAATTATATCTAAAAATTGAATTAAAATTAAATAGAAACAATCGCCAACGCTATTAGTTATTACATTTTCTTAACTCTGGTTGTGTTCAAACAGCAAAAAACATCATTTGGCTATCTTGTATATGAGAAAGAGTAAATTTAAGTTATATTCGAATAATAGATATCAGTAATAGAGTGAGATATAATTATTTTTTTAAAAAACAATTCATAAGAAAAATTTTAAAAATAATTTACAGTACATCAAATGAACTTCAAAGATTAAATTGGAATCAAATCGGACAATGCGATAATGATTAATTGTTCTATTTTCTTAACCCTGGTTATGTCCAAAACTTAAAAAGGATCAATTGGGTCATCTTGTATAACCTAAATATTAATTTAAAAATAAATTTGAATAATAGATAACCGTAATTGAGTGAGATATGACTTTTTTATTTAAGCACAATACATCAAAATATTTTAAAAAATCATTTAGGGTTAATCAAATTATATCTAAAAATTAATTTAAAATTAAATTGGAACAATCGTTAACGCTATTAGTTATTATATTTTCTTAGTTCTGGTTGTGTTCAAACCGTAAAAAACATCATTTGGCTATCTTGTATATGCGAAATAGTAAAATTAAATTATATTCGAATAATAGATAACAGTAATGGAGTGAGATTTAATTATTTTTTTAAAAAACAATTCATAAGATTTTAAAAATAATTTACAGTACATCAAATGAACTTCAAAAATTAAATTGGAAATAAATCGGACAATGCTATAATGATTAATTGTTCTATTTTCTTAATCCTGGTTATGTCCAAAACATAAAAAGGATCATTCGAGTCATCTTGTATAACCTAAATAATAATTTTAAATTATATTTCACTAATAGATAACCGTAATTGAGTGAGATATGACTATTTTTTTAAACACAATACAACAAAATATTTTTAAAAATCATTTAGGGTTAATCAAATTATATCTAAAAATTAAATTAAAATTAAATCCTAAATAATAATTTTAAATTATATTTGAATAAAAGATAACCCTAATTGAGTGAGATATGAATATTTTTTTTTAAAAATCATTTAGGGTTAATCAAATTATATCTAAAAATTAAATTAAAATTAAATCCTAAATAATAATTTTAAATTATATTTGAATAAAAGATAACCCTAATTGAGTGAGATATGAATATTTTTTTAAACACAATGCATCAAAATATTTTTAAAAATCATTAAGGGTTAATCAAATTATATCTAAAAATTAAATCGGAACAATCGTTAATGCTATTAGCTATTATGTTTTCTTAATTGTGGTTGTGTTCAAATAATTTACAGTACATCAAATGAACTTCAAAAATAAATTGGAGTCAAATCGGACAATGCTATAATGATTAATTGTTCTATTTTCTTAACCCTGGTTATGTCCAAAACTAAAAAAGATCATTTGGGTCATCTTGTATAACCTAAATATTAATTTTAAAATAAATTTGAATAATAGATAACCGTAATTGAGTGAGATATGACTATTTTTTTAAACACAATACAACAAAATATTTTTAAAAATCATTTAGGGTTAATCAAATTATATCTAAAAATTTAATCGGAACAATCGTTAATGCTATTAGTTATTATGTTTTCTTAATTGTGGTTGTCTTCAAACCGTAAAGAACATCATTTGGCTATCTTGTATATGCGAAATAGTAAATTTAAATCTTACTTGAATAATAGATAACAGTAATAGAGTGAGATATAATTATTTTTTTTTTAAAAACAATTTATAAGAAAAATTTTAAAAATTATTTACAGTACATCAAATGAACATCAAAGATTAAATTGGAATCAAATCGGACAATGCTATAATGATTAATTGTTCTATTTTCTTAATCCTGGTTATGTCCAAAACATAAAAAGGATCATTCGAGTCATCTTGTATAACCTAAATAATAATTTTAAATTATATTTCACTAATAGATAACCGTAATTGACTGAGATATGACTATTTTTTTAAACACAATACAACAAAATATTTTTAAAAATCATTTAGGGTTAATCAAATTATATCTAAAAATTAAATCGGAACAATCGTTAATGCTATTAGTTATTATGTTTTCTTAATTGTGGTTGTGTTCAAACCGTAAAAAACATCATTTGGCTATCTTGTATATGCGAAATAGCAAATATAAATTATATTCGAATAATAAATAACAGTAATAGAGTGAGATATAATTATTTTTTTGAAAAACAATTCATAAGAAAAATTTTAAAAATAATTTACAGTACATCAAATGAACTTCAAAAATAAATTGGAGTCAAATCGGACAATGCTATAATGATTAATTGTTCTATTTTCTTAACCCTGGTTATGTCCAAAACTAAAAAAGATCATTTGGGTCATCTTGTATAACCTAAATATTAATTTTAAAATAAATTTGAGTAATAGATATCCGTAATTGAGTGAGATATGACTATTTTTTTTAAACACAATACATCAGAATACTTTAAAAAATTATTTAGGGTTATTTAAATTTTATCTAAAAATTGAATTAAAATTAAATAGGAACAATCGCCAACGCTATTAGTTATTACATTTTCTTAACTCTGGTTGTGTTCAAACAGCAAAAAACAGCAAAAATTTTAAAAATAATTTACAGTACATCAAATGAACTTCAAAGATTAAATTGGAATCAAATCGGACAATGCTATAATGATTAATTGTTCTATTTTCTTAATCCTGGTTATGTCCAAAACATAAAAAGGATCAATTGGGTCATCTTGTATAACCTAAATAATAATTTTAAATTATATTTGAATAATAGATAACCGTAATTGAGTGAGATATGACTATTTTTTTAAACACAATACAACAAAATATTTTTAAAAATCATTTAGGGTTAATCAAATTATATCTAAAAATTTAATCGGAACAATCGTTAATGCTATTAGTTATTATGTTTTCTTAATTGTGGTTGTCTTCAAACCGTAAAGAACATCATTTGGCTATCTTGTATATGCGAAATAGTAAATTTAAATGTTACTTGAATAATAGATAACAGTAATAGAGTGAGATATAATTATTTTTTTTTTAAAAACAATTTATAAGAAAAATTTTAAAAATTATTTACAGTACATCAAATGAACATCAAAGATTAAATTGGAATCAAATCGGACAATGCTATAATGATTAATTGTTCTACTTTCTTAACCCTGATTATGTCCAAAACTTAAAAAGGATCATTTGGGTCATCTTGTATAACTAAATATTAATTTTAAAATAAATTTGAATAATAGATAACCGTAATTGAGTGAGATATGACTATTTTTTTTTAAAACACAATACATTAAAAATTTAAAATAATTATTTAGGGTTAAACAAATTATATCTAAAAATTAAATTGAAATCATATCGGAACAATAGCTACAGGTAATAGTAATCGATTTTCTTTATCCTGGTTATGTCCAAAACATAAAAAAGTATCATTTGAATCATCTTGTATAACCTAAATAATAATTTTAAATTATATATGAATAATAGATAACCGTAATTGAGTGAGATATGACAATTTTTTTAAACACAATACATTAAAATATTTTTAAAAATCATTTAGGGTTAATCAAATTATATCTAAAAATTAAATTAAAATTAAATCCTAAATAATAATTTTAAATTATATTTGAATAAAAGATAACCCTAATTGAGTAAGATATGAATATTTTTTTAAAAACAATGCATCAAAATATTTTTAAAAATCATTAAGGGTTAATCAAATTATATCTAAAAATTAAATCGGAACAATCGTTAATGCTATTAGTTATTATGTTTTCTTAATTGTGGTTGTGTTCAAACCGTAAAAAACATCATTTGTCTATCTTGTATATGCGAAATAGCAAATGTAAATTATATTCGAATAATAAATAACAGTAATAGAGTGAGATATAATTATTTTTTTGAAAAACAATTCATAAGAAAAATTTTAAAAATAATTTACACTACATCAAATGAACTTCAAAAATAAATTGGAGTCAAATCGGATAATGCTATAATGATTAATTGTTCTATTTTCTTAACCCTGGTTATGTCCAAAACTTAAAAAGGATCATTTGAGTCATTTTGTATAAACTAAATATTAATTTTAAAATAAATCTGAATAATAGATAACCGTAATTGAGAGAGATATGATTATTTTTTTTAAACACAATACATCAAAATATTTTTAAAAATCATTTAGGGTTAATCAAATTATATCTAAAAATTAAATAGGAACAATCGTTAACGCTATTAGTTATTATGTTTTCTTAATTGTGGTTGTCTTCAAACCGTAAAGAACATCATTTGGCTATCTTGTATATGCGAAATAGTAAATTTAAATCTTATTCGAATAATAGATAACAGTAATAGAGTGAGATATAATATATTTTCTAAAAAGCAATTCATAAGAAAAATATTAAAAATAATTTAGAGTACTTTAAATGAACTTCAAAAATTAAATTGGAATTAAATCCGACAATGCTATAATGATTAATTGTTCTATTTTCTTAATCCTGGTTATGTCCAAAACTTAAAAAGGATCAATTGGGTCATCTTGTATAACCTAAATAATAATTTTAAATTATATTTGAATAATAGATAACCGTAATTGAGTGAGATATGACTATTTTTTTTAAACACAATACATCAAATTATTTTTAAAAATCATTTAGGGTTAATCAAATTATATCTAAAAATTTAATCGGAACAATCGTTAATGCTATTAGTTATTATGTTTTCTTAATTGTGGTTGTGTTCAAACCGTAAAAAACATCATTTGGCTATCTTGTATATGCGAAATAGCAAATGTAAATTATATTCGAATAATAAATAACAGTAATAGAGTGAGATATAATAATTTTTTTGAAAAACAATTCATAAGAAAAATTTAAAAAAAAATTTACAATAAATCAAATGAACTTCAAAAATTAAATTGGAATCAAATCGGACAATGCTATAATGATTAATCGTTCTATTTTCTTAACCCTGGTTATGTCCAAAACATAAAAAGGATCATTTGAGTCATCTTGTATAACCTAAATAATAATTTTAAATTATATTTGAATAAAAGATAACCCTAATTGAGTGAGATATGAATATTTTTTTAAACACAATGCATCAAAATATTTTTAAAAATCATTTAGGGTTACTCAAATTATATCTAAAAATTAAATCGGAACAATCGTTAATGCTATTAGTTATTATGTTTTCTTAATTGTGGTTGTGTTCAAACTGTAAAAAACATCATTTGGCTATCTTGTATATGCGAAATAGGAAATGTAAATTATATTCGAATAATAAATAACAGTAATAGAGTGAGATATAATTATTTTTTTGAAAAACAATTCATAAGAAAAATTTTAAAAATAATTTACAGTACATCAAATGAACTTCAAAAATAAATTGGAATCAAATCGGACAATGCTATAATGATTAATTGTTCTACTTTCTTAACCCTGATTATGTCCAAAACTTAAAAAGGATCATTTGGGTCATCTTGTATAACTAAATATTAATTTTAAAATAAATTTGAATAATAGATAACCGTAATTGAGTGAGATATGACTATTTTTTTTTAAACACAATACATCAAAATATTTTAAAAAATTACTTAGGGTTAAACAAATTATATCTAAAAATTAAATTGAAATCATATCGGAACAATACCTATAGGTAATAGTAATCGATTTTCTTTATCCTGGTTATGTCCAAAACATAAAAATGGTCATTTGAGTCATTTTGTATACTCTAAATAATAATTTTAAATTACATTTGAATAATAGATAACCGTAATTGAGTGAGATATGACTATTTTTTTTTAAACACAATACATCTAAATATTTTAAAAAATTACTTAGGGTTAAACAAATTATATCTAAAAATTAAATTGAAATCATATCGGAACAATACCTATAGGTAATAGTAATCGATTTTCTTTATCCTGGTTATGTCCAAAACATAAAAATGATCATTTGAGTCATCTTGTATACTCTAAATAATAATTTTAAATTACATTTGAATAATAGATAACCGTAATTGAGTGAGATATGACTATTTTCTTAAACACAATACAACAAAATATTTTTAAAAATCATTTAGGGTTAATCAAATTATATCTAAAAATTTAATCGGAACAATCGTTAATGCTATTAGTTATTATGTTTTCTTAATTGTGGTTGTGTTCAAACCGTAAAAAACATCATTTGGCTATCTTGTATATGCGAAATAGCAAATGTAAATTATATTCGAATAATAAATAACAGTAATAGAGTGAGATATAATTATTTTTTTGAAAAACAATTCATAAGAAAAATTTTAAAAATAATTTACAGTACATCAAATGAACTTCAAAAATAAATTGGAATCAAATCGGACAATGCTATAATGATTAATTGTTCTATTTTCTTAACCCTGGTTATGTCCAAAACTTAAAAAGGATCATTTGAGTCATTTTGTATAAACTAAATATTAATTTTAAAATAAATTTGAATAATAGATAACCTTAATTGAGAGAGATATGATTATTTTTTTTAAACACAATACATCAAAATATTTTTAAAAATTATTTAGGGTTAATCAAATTATATCTAAAAATTAAATAGGAACAATCGTTAACGCTATTAGTTATTACATTTTCTTAACTCTGGTTGTGTTCAAACCATAAAAAACATTATTTGGCTATCTTGTATATGCGAAATAGTAAATTTAAATTATATTCGAATAAAAGATAACTGTAATAGAGAAAGATATAAATATTTTTTTAAAAAACAATTCATAAGAAACATTTTAAAAATAATTTACAGTACATTAAATGAACTTCAAAAATTAAATTGGAGTCAAATCCGACAATGCTATAATGAATAATTGTTCTATTTTCTTAACCCTGGTTATGTCCAAAACTTAAAAAGGATCAATTGGGTCATCTTGTATAACCTAAATAATAATTTTAAATTATATTTGAATAATAGATAAGCGTAATTGAGTGAGATATGACTATTTTTTTTAAACACAATACATCAAATTATTTTTAAAAATCATTTAGGGTTAATCAAATTATATCTAAAAATTGAATTAAAATTAAATAGAAACAATCGCCAACGCTATTAGTTATTACATTTTCTTAACTCTGGTTGTGTTCAAACAGCAAAAAACATCATTTGGCTATCTTGTATATGCGAAATAGTAAATTTAAATTATATTCGAATAATAGATATCAGTAATAGAGTGAGATATAATAAGTTTTTTAAAAAACAATTCATGAGAAAAATTTTAAAAATAATTTACAGTACATCAAATGAACTTCAAAAATAAATTGGAATCAAATCGGACAATGCTGTAATAAATTGTTCTATTTTCTTAACCCTGGTTATGTCCAAAACTTAAAAAAGATCATTTGGGTCATCTTGTATAACTTAAATATTATTTTTAAAATAAATTTGAATAATAGATAACCGTAGTTGAGTGAGATATTTTTTTTTTTAAACATAATACATCAAAATATTTTTAAAAATCATTTAGGGTTAATCAAATTATATCTAAAAATTAAATCGGAACAATCGTTAACGGTATTAGTTATTACATTTTCTTAACTCTGGTTGTGTTCAAACCGTAAAAAACATCATTTTGATATCTTGTATATGCGAAATAGTAAATTTAAATTATATTCGAATAATAGATAACAGTAATGGAGTGAGATTTAATTATTTTTTTAAAAAACAATTCATAAGAAAAAATTTAAAAATAATTTACAGTACATTAAATGAACTTCAAAAATTAAATTGGAATCAAATCGGACAATGATGTAATGATTAATTGTTCTATTTTCTTAACCCTTGTTATGTCCAAAACTTAAAAACGATCATTTGGGTCATCTTGTATAACCTAAATATTAATTTTAAAATAAATTTGAATAATAGATAACCCTAATTGAGTGAGATATGACTATTTTTTTTAAACTCAATACATCAAAATATTTTTTAAAATCATTTAGGGTTAATCAAATTATATCTAAAAATTAAATCAGAACAATCGTTAACGATATTAGTTATTACGCGTTCTTAACTCTGGTTGTGTTCAAACCGTAAAAAACATCATTTGGCTATGTTGTATATGCGAAATAGTAAATTTAAATTAGATTCTAATAATAGATAACAGTAATGGAGTGAGATTTAATTATTTTTTTAAAAAACAATTCATATGAAAATTTTTAAAAATAATTTACAGTACATTAAATGAACTTCAAAAATTAAATTGGAATCAAATCGGACAATGCTGTAATGATTAATTGTTCTATTTTCTTAACCCTTGTTATGTCCAAAACTTTAAAACGATCATTTGGGTCATCTTGTATAACCTAAATATTAATTTTAAAATAAATTTGAATAATAGATAACCCTAATTGAGTGAGATATGACTATTTCTTTTAAACACAATACATCAAAATATTTTTAAAAATCATTTAGGGTTAATCAAATTATATCTAAAAATTAAATCGGAACAATCGTTACGGCTATTAGTTATTACATTTTCTTAACTCTGGTTGTGTTCAAACCATAAAAAACATCATTTGGCTATCTTGTATATGCGAAAAAGTAAATTTAAATTATATTCGAATAATAGATAACAGTAATAGAGTGAGTTATAATTATTTTTTTAAAAAACAATTCGTAAGAAAAATTTTAAAAATAATTTACAGTACATTAAATGAACTTCAAAAATTAAATTAAATTAAAAATTAAAAATCATTTAGGGTTAATCAAATTATATCTAAAAATTAAATCGGAACAATCGTTAACGGTATTAGTTATTACATTTTCTTAACTCTGGTTGTGTTCAAACCGTAAAAAACATCATTTGGATATCTTGTATATGCGAAATAGTAAATTTAAATTATATTCGAATAATAGATAACAGTAATGGAGTGAGATTTAATTATTTTTTTAAAAAACAATTCATAAGAAAAATTTTAAAAATAATTTACAGTACATTAAATGAACTTCAAAAATTAAATTGGAATCAAATCGGACAATGATGTAATGATTAATTGTTCTATTTTCTTAACCCTTGTTATGTCCAAAACTTAAAAACGATCATTTGGGTCATCTTGTATAACCTAAATATTAATTTTAAAATAAATTTGAATAATAGATAACCCTAATTGAGTGAGATATGACTATTTTTTTTAAACACAATACATCAAAATATTTTTTAAAATCATTTAGGGTTAATCAAATTATATCTAAAAATTAAATCAGAACAATCGTTAACGATATTAGTTATTACGCGTTCTTAACACTGGTTGTGTTCAAACCGTAAAAAACATCATTTGGCTATCTTGTATATGCGAAATAGTAAATTTAAATTAGATTCTAATAATAGATAACAGTAATGGAGTGAGATTTAATTATTTTTCTAAAAAACAATTCATATGAAAATTTTTAAAAATAATTTACAGTACATTAAATGAACTTCAAAAATTAAATTGGAATCAAATCGGACAATGCTGTAAAGATTAATTGTTCTATTTTCTTAACCCTTGTTATGTCCAAAACTTAAAAACGATCATTTGGGTCATCTTGTATAACCTAAATATTAATTTTAAAATAAATTTGAATAATAGATAACCCTAATTGAGTGAGATATGACTATTTTTTTTAAACACAATACATCAAAATATTTTTAAAAATCATTTAGGGTTAATCAAATTATATCTAAAAATTAAATCGGAACAATCGTTACGGCTATTAGTTATTACATTTTCTTAACTCTGGTTGTGTTCAAACCATAAAAAACATCATTTGGCTATCTTGTATATGCGAAAAAGTAAATTTAAATTATATTCGAATAATAGATAACAGTAATAGAGTGAGTTATAATTATTTTTTTAAAAAACAATTCGTAAGAAAAATTTTAAAAATAATTTACAGTACATTAAATGAACTTCAAAAATTAAATTGGAATCAAATCGGACAATGCTGTAATGATAAATTGTTCTATTTTCTTAACCCTGGTTATGTCCAAAACTTAAAAAAGATCATTTGGGTCATCTTGTATAACTTAAATATTATTTTTAAAATAAATTTGAATAATAGATAACCGTAGTTGAGTGAGATGTGACTTTTTTTTTAAACATAATACATCAAAATATTTTTAAAAATCATTTAGGGTTAATCAAATTATATCTAAAAATTAAATAGGAACAATCGTTAACGCTATTAGTTATTACATTTTCTTAACTCTGGTTGTGTTCAAACCATATATTCGAACCATATATGCGAAGTAGTAAATTTAAATTATATTCGAATAAAAGATAACAGTAATAGAGAAAGATATAAATATTTTTTTAAAAAACAATTCATAAGAAACATTTTAAAAATAATTTACAGTACATTAAATGAACTTCAAAAATTAAATTGGAGTCAAATCGGACAATGCTCTAATGATTAATTGTTCTATTTTTTAACTCTGGTTATGTCCAAAACTTAAAAAGGATCATTTGGGTCATCTTGTATAACCTAAATATTCATTTTAAAATAAATTTGAATAATAGATAACCGTAATTGAGGGAGATATGACTATTTATTTTAAACACAATACATCAAAATATTTTTAAAAATCATTTAGGATTAATCAAATTGTACCTAAAAATTAAATAGGAACAATCGTTAACGCTATTAGTTATTACATTTTCTTAACTCTGGTTGTGTTCAAACAGCAAAAAACAGCAAAAATTTTAAAAATAATTTACAGTACATCAAATGAACTTCAAAGATTAAATTGGAATCAAATCGGACAATGCTATAATGATTAATTGTTCTATTTTCTTAACCCTGGTTATGTCCAAAACTTAAAAAGGATCAATTGGGTCATCTTGTATAACCTAAATATTAATTTTAAAATAAATTTGAATAATAGATAACCGTAATTGAGTGAGATATGACTTTTTTCTTTAAACACAATACATCAAAATATTTTTAAAAATCATTTAGGGTTAATCAAATTATATCTAAAAATTGAATTAAAATTAAATAGAAACAATCGCCAACGCTATTAGTTATTACATTTTCTTAACTCTGGTTGTGTTCAAACAGCAAAAAACATCATTTGGCTATCTTGTATATGAGAAAGAGTAAATTTAAGTTATATTCGAATAATAGATATCAGTAATAGAGTAAGATATAATTATTTTTTTTAAAAACAATTCATAAGAACAATTTTAAAAATAATTTACAGTACATCAAATGAACTTCAAAGATTAAATTGGAATCAAATCGGACAATGCGATAATGATTAATTGTTCTATTTTCTTAACCCTGGTTATGTCCAAAACTTAAAAAGGATCAATTGGGTCATCTTGTATAACCTAAATATTAATTTAAAAACAAATTTGAATAATAGATAACCGTAATTGAGTGAGATATGACTTTTTTATTTAAGCACAATACATCAAAATATTTTAAAAAATCATTTAGGGTTAATCAAATTATATCTAAAAATTAATTTAAAATTAAATTGGAACAATCGTTAACGCTATTAGTTATTATATTTTCTTAGTTCTGGTTGTGTTCAAACCGTAAAAAACTTTATTTGGCTATCTTGTATATGCGAAATAGTAAAATTAAATTATATTCGAATAATAGATAACAGTAATGGAGTGAGATTTAATTATTTTTTTAAAAAACAATTCATAAGATTTTAAAAATAATTTACAGTACATCAAATGAACTTCAAAAATTAAATTGGAAATAAATCGGACAATGCTATAATGATTAATTGTTCTATTTTCTTAATCCTGGTTATGTCCAAAACATAAAAAGGATCAATTGGGTCATCTTGTATAACCTAAATAATAATTTTAAATTATATTTGAATAATAGATAACCGTAATTGAGTGAGATATGACTATTTTTTTAAACACAATACAACAAAATATTTTTAAAAATCATTTAGGGTTAATCAAATTATATCTAAAAATTTAATCGGAACAATCGTTAATGCTATTAGTTATTATGTTTTCTTAATTGTGGTTGTCTTCAAACCGTAAAGAACATCATTTGGCTATCTTGTATATGCGAAATAGTAAATTTAAATCTTACTTGAATAATAGATAACAGTAATAGAGAGAGATATAATTATTTTTTTTTTTAAAACAATTTATAAGAAAAATTTTAAAAATTATTTACAGTACATCAAATGAACATCAAAGATTAAATTGGAATCAAATCGGACAATGCTATAATGATTAATTGTTCTATTTTCTTAATCCTGGTTATGTCCAAAACATAAAAAGGATCATTCGAGTCATCTTGTATAACCTAAATAATAATTTTAAATTATATTTCACTAATAGATAACCGTAATTGAGTGAGATATGACTATTTTTTTAAACACAATACAACAAAATATTTTTAAAAATCATTTAGGGTTAATCAAATTATATCTAAAAATTAAATTAAAATTAAATCCTAAATAATAATTTTAAATTATATTTGAATAAAAGATAACCCTAATTGAGTGAGATATGAATATTTTTTTAAACACAATGCATCAAAATATTTTTAAAAATCATTTAGGGTTAATCAAATTATATCTAAAAATTAAATCGGAACAATCGTTAATGCTATTATTTATTATGTTTTCTTAATTGTGGTTGTGTTCAAACCGTAAAAAACATCATTTGGCTATCTTGTATATGCGAAATAGCAAATATAAATTATATTCGAATAATAAATAACAGTAATAGAGTGAGATATAATTATTTTTTTGAAAAACAATTCATAAGAAAAATTTTAAAAATAATTTACAGTACATCAAATGAACTTCAAAAATAAATTGGAGTCAAATCGGACAATGCTATAATGATTAATTGTTCTATTTTCTTAACCCTGGTTATGTCCAAAACTAAAAAAGATCATTTGGGTCATCTTGTATAACCTAAATATTAATTTTAAAATAAATTTGAGTAATAGATATCCGTAATTGAGTGAGATATGACTATTTTTTTTAAACACAATACATCAGAATACTTTAAAAAATTATTTAGGGTTATTTAAATTTTATCTAAAAATTGAATTAAAATTAAATAGGAACAATCGCCAACGCTATTAGTTATTACATTTTCTTAACTCTGGTTGTGTTCAAACAGCAAAAAACAGCAAAAATTTTAAAAATAATTTACAGTACATCAAATGAACTTCAAAGATTAAATTGGAATCAAATCGGACAATGCTATAATGATTAATTGTTCTATTTTCTTAATCCTGGTTATGTCCAAAACATAAAAAGGATCAATTGGGTCATCTTGTATAACCTAAATAATAATTTTAAATTATATTTGAATAATAGATAACCGTAATTGAGTGAGATATGACTATTTTTTTAAACACAATACAACAAAATATTTTTAAAAATCATTTAGGGTTAATCAAATTATATCTAAAAATTTAATCGGAACAATCGTTAATGCTATTAGTTATTATGTTTTCTTAATTGTGGTTGTCTTCAAACCGTAAAGAACATCATTTGGCTATCTTGTATATGCGAAATAGTAAATTTAAATCTTACTTGAATAATAGATAACAGTAATAGAGTGAGATATAATTATTTTTTTTTTAAAAACAATTTATAAGAAAAATTTTAAAAATTATTTACAGTACATCAAATGAACATCAAAGATTAAATTGGAATCAAATCGGACAATGCTATAATGATTAATTGTTCTACTTTCTTAACCCTGATTATGTCCAAAACTTAAAAAGGATCATTTGGGTCATCTTGTATAACTAAATATTAATTTTAAAATAAATTTGAATAATAGATAACCGTAATTGAGTGAGATATGACTATTTTTTTTTAAAACACAATACATTAAAAATTTAAAATAATTATTTAGGGTTAAACAAATTATATCTAAAAATTAAATTGAAATCATATCGGAACAATAGCTACAGGTAATAGTAATCGATTTTCTTTATCCTGGTTATGTCCAAAACATAAAAAAGTATCATTTGAATCATCTTGTATAACCTAAATAATAATTTTAAATTATATATGAATAATAGATAACCGTAATTGAGTGAGATATGACAATTTTTTTAAACACAATACATTAAAATATTTTTAAAAATCATTTAGGGTTAATCAAATTATATCTAAAAATTAAATTAAAATTAAATCCTAAATAATAATTTTAAATTATATTTGAATAAAAGATAACCCTAATTGAGTGAGATATGAATATTTTTTTAAACACAATGCATCAAAATATTTTTAAAAATCATTAAGGGTTAATCAAATTATATCTAAAAATTAAATCGGAACAATCGTTAATGCTATTAGTTATTATGTTTTCTTAATTGTGGTTGTGTTCAAACCGTAAAAAACATCATTTGGCTATCTTGTATATGCGAAATAGCAAATATAAATTATATTCGAATAATAAATAACAGTAATAGAGTGAGATATAATTATTTTTTTGAAAAACAATTCATAAGAAAAATTTTAAAAATAATTTACAGTACATCAAATGAACTTCAAAAATAAATTGGAGTCAAATCGGACAATGCTATAATGATTAATTGTTCTATTTTCTTAACCCTGGTTATGTCCAAAACTAAAAAAGATCATTTGGGTCATCTTGTATAACCTAAATATTAATTTTAAAATAAATTTGAGTAATAGATATCCGTAATTGAGTGAGATATGACTATTTTTTTTAAACACAATACATCAGAATACTTTAAAAAATTATTTAGGGTTATTTAAATTTTATCTAAAAATTGAATTAAAATTAAATAGGAACAATCGCCAACGCTATTAGTTATTACATTTTCTTAACTCTGGTTGTGTTCAAACAGCAAAAAACAGCAAAAATTTTAAAAATAATTTACAGTACATCAAATGAACTTCAAAGATTAAATTGGAATCAAATCGGACAATGCTATAATGATTAATTGTTCTATTTTCTTAACCCTGGTTATGTCCAAAACTTAAAAAGGATCAATTGGGTCATCTTGTATAACCTAAATATTAATTTTAAAATAAATTTGAATAATAGATAACCGTAATTGAGTGAGATATGACTTTTTTCTTTAAACACAATACATCAAAATATTTCTAAAAATCATTTAGGGTTAATCAAATTATATCTAAAAATTGAATTAAAATTAAATAGAAACAATCGCCAACGCTATTAGTTATTACATTTTCTTAACTCTGGTTGTGTTCAAACAGCAAAAAACATCATTTGGCTATCTTGTATATGAGAAAGAGTAAATTTAAGTTATATTCGAATAATAGATATCAGTAATAGAGTGAGATATAATTATTTTTTTAAAAAACAATTCATAAGAAAAATTTTAAAAATAATTTACAGTACATCAAATGAACTTCAAAGATTAAATTGGAATCAAATCGGACAATGCGATAATGATTAATTGTTCTATTTTCTTAACCCTGGTTATGTCCAAAACTTAAAAAGGATCAATTGGGTCATCTTGTATAACCTAAATATTAATTTAAAAATAAATTTGAATAATAGATAACCGTAATTGAGTGAGATATGACTTTTTTATTTAAGCACAATACATCAAAATATTTTAAAAAATCATTTAGGGTTAATCAAATTATATCTAAAAATTAATTTAAAATTAAATTGGAACAATCGTTAACGCTATTAGTTATTATATTTTCTTAGTTCTGGTTGTGTTCAAACCGTAAAAAACATCATTTGGCTATCTTGTATATGCGAAATAGTAAAATTAAATTATATTCGAATAATAGATAACAGTAATGGAGTGAGATTTAATTATTTTTTTAAAAAACAATTCATAAGATTTTAAAAATAATTTACAGTACATCAAATGAACTTCAAAAATTAAATTGGAAATAAATCGGACAATGCTATAATGATTAATTGTTCTATTTTCTTAATCCTGGTTATGTCCAAAACATAAAAAGGATCATTCGAGTCATCTTGTATAACCTAAATAATAATTTTAAATTATATTTCACTAATAGATAACCGTAATTGAGTGAGATATGACTATTTTTTTAAACACAATACAACAAAATATTTTTAAAAATCATTTAGGGTTAATCAAATTATATCTAAAAATTAAATTAAAATTAAATCCTAAATAATAATTTTAAATTATATTTGAATAAAAGATAACCCTAATTGAGTGAGATATGAATATTTTTTTTTAAAAATCATTTAGGGTTAATCAAATTATATCTAAAAATTAAATTAAAATTAAATCCTAAATAATAATTTTAAATTATATTTGAATAAAAGATAACCCTAATTGAGTGAGATATGAATATTTTTTTAAACACAATGCATCAAAATATTTTTAAAAATCATTAAGGGTTAATCAAATTATATCTAAAAATTAAATCGGAACAATCGTTAATGCTATTAGCTATTATGTTTTCTTAATTGTGGTTGTGTTCAAATAATTTACAGTACATCAAATGAACTTCAAAAATAAATTGGAGTCAAATCGGACAATGCTATAATGATTAATTGTTCTATTTTCTTAACCCTGGTTATGTCCAAAACTAAAAAAGATCATTTGGGTCATCTTGTATAACCTAAATATTAATTTTAAAATAAATTTGAATAATAGATAACCGTAATTGAGTGAGATATGACTATTTTTTTAAACACAATACAACAAAATATTTTTAAAAATCATTTAGGGTTAATCAAATTATATCTAAAAATTTAATCGGAACAATCGTTAATGCTATTAGTTATTATGTTTTCTTAATTGTGGTTGTCTTCAAACCGTAAAGAACATCATTTGGCTATCTTGTATATGCGAAATAGTAAATTTAAATCTTACTTGAATAATAGATAACAGTAATAGAGTGAGATATAATTATTTTTTTTTTAAAAACAATTTATAAGAAAAATTTTAAAAATTATTTACAGTACATCAAATGAACATCAAAGATTAAATTGGAATCAAATCGGACAATGCTATAATGATTAATTGTTCTATTTTCTTAATCCTGGTTATGTCCAAAACATAAAAAGGATCATTCGAGTCATCTTGTATAACCTAAATAATAATTTTAAATTATATTTCACTAATAGATAACCGTAATTGACTGAGATATGACTATTTTTTTAAACACAATACAACAAAATATTTTTAAAAATCATTTAGGGTTAATCAAATTATATCTAAAAATTAAATCGGAACAATCGTTAATGCTATTAGTTATTATGTTTTCTTAATTGTGGTTGTGTTCAAACCGTAAAAAACATCATTTGGCTATCTTGTATATGCGAAATAGCAAATATAAATTATATTCGAATAATAAATAACAGTAATAGAGTGAGATATAATTATTTTTTTGAAAAACAATTCATAAGAAAAATTTTAAAAATAATTTACAGTACATCAAATGAACTTCAAAAATAAATTGGAGTCAAATCGGACAATGCTATAATGATTAATTGTTCTATTTTCTTAACCCTGGTTATGTCCAAAACTAAAAAAGATCATTTGGGTCATCTTGTATAACCTAAATATTAATTTTAAAATAAATTTGAGTAATAGATATCCGTAATTGAGTGAGATATGACTATTTTTTTTAAACACAATACATCAGAATACTTTAAAAAATTATTTAGGGTTATTTAAATTTTATCTAAAAATTGAATTAAAATTAAATAGGAACAATCGCCAACGCTATTAGTTATTACATTTTCTTAACTCTGGTTGTGTTCAAACAGCAAAAAACAGCAAAAATTTTAAAAATAATTTACAGTACATCAAATGAACTTCAAAGATTAAATTGGAATCAAATCGGACAATGCTATAATGATTAATTGTTCTATTTTCTTAATCCTGGTTATGTCCAAAACATAAAAAGGATCAATTGGGTCATCTTGTATAACCTAAATAATAATTTTAAATTATATTTGAATAATAGATAACCGTAATTGAGTGAGATATGACTATTTTTTTAAACACAATACAACAAAATATTTTTAAAAATCATTTAGGGTTAATCAAATTATATCTAAAAATTTAATCGGAACAATCGTTAATGCTATTAGTTATTATGTTTTCTTAATTGTGGTTGTCTTCAAACCGTAAAGAACATCATTTGGCTATCTTGTATATGCGAAATAGTAAATTTAAATGTTACTTGAATAATAGATAACAGTAATAGAGTGAGATATAATTATTTTTTTTTTAAAAACAATTTATAAGAAAAATTTTAAAAATTATTTACAGTACATCAAATGAACATCAAAGATTAAATTGGAATCAAATCGGACAATGCTATAATGATTAATTGTTCTACTTTCTTAACCCTGATTATGTCCAAAACTTAAAAAGGATCATTTGGGTCATCTTGTATAACTAAATATTAATTTTAAAATAAATTTGAATAATAGATAACCGTAATTGAGTGAGATATGACTATTTTTTTTTAAAACACAATACATTAAAAATTTAAAATAATTATTTAGGGTTAAACAAATTATATCTAAAAATTAAATTGAAATCATATCGGAACAATAGCTACAGGTAATAGTAATCGATTTTCTTTATCCTGGTTATGTCCAAAACATAAAAAAGTATCATTTGAATCATCTTGTATAACCTAAATAATAATTTTAAATTATATATGAATAATAGATAACCGTAATTGAGTGAGATATGACAATTTTTTTAAACACAATACATTAAAATATTTTTAAAAATCATTTAGGGTTAATCAAATTATATCTAAAAATTAAATTAAAATTAAATCCTAAATAATAATTTTAAATTATATTTGAATAAAAGATAACCCTAATTGAGTAAGATATGAATATTTTTTTAAAAACAATGCATCAAAATATTTTTAAAAATCATTAAGGGTTAATCAAATTATATCTAAAAATTAAATCGGAACAATCGTTAATGCTATTAGTTATTATGTTTTCTTAATTGTGGTTGTGTTCAAACCGTAAAAAACATCATTTGTCTATCTTGTATATGCGAAATAGCAAATGTAAATTATATTCGAATAATAAATAACAGTAATAGAGTGAGATATAATTATTTTTTTGAAAAACAATTCATAAGAAAAATTTTAAAAATAATTTACACTACATCAAATGAACTTCAAAAATAAATTGGAGTCAAATCGGATAATGCTATAATGATTAATTGTTCTATTTTCTTAACCCTGGTTATGTCCAAAACTTAAAAAGGATCATTTGAGTCATTTTGTATAAACTAAATATTAATTTTAAAATAAATCTGAATAATAGATAACCGTAATTGAGAGAGATATGATTATTTTTTTTAAACACAATACATCAAAATATTTTTAAAAATCATTTAGGGTTAATCAAATTATATCTAAAAATTAAATAGGAACAATCGTTAACGCTATTAGTTATTATGTTTTCTTAATTGTGGTTGTCTTCAAACCGTAAAGAACATCATTTGGCTATCTTGTATATGCGAAATAGTAAATTTAAATCTTATTCGAATAATAGATAACAGTAATAGAGTGAGATATAATATATTTTCTAAAAAGCAATTCATAAGAAAAATATTAAAAATAATTTAGAGTACTTTAAATGAACTTCAAAAATTAAATTGGAATTAAATCCGACAATGCTATAATGATTAATTGTTCTATTTTCTTAATCCTGGTTATGTCCAAAACTTAAAAAGGATCAATTGGGTCATCTTGTATAACCTAAATAATAATTTTAAATTATATTTGAATAATAGATAACCGTAATTGAGTGAGATATGACTATTTTTTTTAAACACAATACATCAAATTATTTTTAAAAATCATTTAGGGTTAATCAAATTATATCTAAAAATTTAATCGGAACAATCGTTAATGCTATTAGTTATTATGTTTTCTTAATTGTGGTTGTGTTCAAACCGTAAAAAACATCATTTGGCTATCTTGTATATGCGAAATAGCAAATGTAAATTATATTCGAATAATAAATAACAGTAATAGAGTGAGATATAATAATTTTTTTGAAAAACAATTCATAAGAAAAATTTAAAAAAAAATTTACAATAAATCAAATGAACTTCAAAAATTAAATTGGAATCAAATCGGACAATGCTATAATGATTAATCGTTCTATTTTCTTAACCCTGGTTATGTCCAAAACATAAAAAGGATCATTTGAGTCATCTTGTATAACCTAAATAATAATTTTAAATTATATTTGAATAAAAGATAACCCTAATTGAGTGAGATATGAATATTTTTTTAAACACAATGCATCAAAATATTTTTAAAAATCATTTAGGGTTACTCAAATTATATCTAAAAATTAAATCGGAACAATCGTTAATGCTATTAGTTATTATGTTTTCTTAATTGTGGTTGTGTTCAAACTGTAAAAAACATCATTTGGCTATCTTGTATATGCGAAATAGGAAATGTAAATTATATTCGAATAATAAATAACAGTAATAGAGTGAGATATAATTATTTTTTTGAAAAACAATTCATAAGAAAAATTTTAAAAATAATTTACAGTACATCAAATGAACTTCAAAAATAAATTGGAATCAAATCGGACAATGCTATAATGATTAATTGTTCTACTTTCTTAACCCTGATTATGTCCAAAACTTAAAAAGGATCATTTGGGTCATCTTGTATAACTAAATATTAATTTTAAAATAAATTTGAATAATAGATAACCGTAATTGAGTGAGATATGACTATTTTTTTTTAAACACAATACATCAAAATATTTTAAAAAATTACTTAGGGTTAAACAAATTATATCTAAAAATTAAATTGAAATCATATCGGAACAATACCTATAGGTAATAGTAATCGATTTTCTTTATCCTGGTTATGTCCAAAACATAAAAATGGTCATTTGAGTCATTTTGTATACTCTAAATAATAATTTTAAATTACATTTGAATAATAGATAACCGTAATTGAGTGAGATATGACTATTTTTTTTTAAACACAATACATCTAAATATTTTAAAAAATTACTTAGGGTTAAACAAATTATATCTAAAAATTAAATTGAAATCATATCGGAACAATACCTATAGGTAATAGTAATCGATTTTCTTTATCCTGGTTATGTCCAAAACATAAAAATGATCATTTGAGTCATCTTGTATACTCTAAATAATAATTTTAAATTACATTTGAATAATAGATAACCGTAATTGAGTGAGATATGACTATTTTCTTAAACACAATACAACAAAATATTTTTAAAAATCATTTAGGGTTAATCAAATTATATCTAAAAATTTAATCGGAACAATCGTTAATGCTATTAGTTATTATGTTTTCTTAATTGTGGTTGTGTTCAAACCGTAAAAAACATCATTTGGCTATCTTGTA
The DNA here is from genome assembly GCF_022605725.1 of Anthonomus grandis grandis. NCBI lineage: Eukaryota > Metazoa > Arthropoda > Insecta > Coleoptera > Curculionidae > Anthonomus > Anthonomus grandis. The sequence goes on along the minus strand of NW_026088452.1, from coordinate 50,412 downwards.
TATGCGAAATAGCAAATGTAAATTATATTCGAATAATAAATAACAGTAATAGAGTGAGATATAATTATTTTTTTGAAAAACAATTCATAAGAAAAATTTTAAAAATAATTTACAGTACATCAAATGAACTTCAAAAATAAATTGGAATCAAATCGGACAATGCTATAATGATTAATTGTTCTATTTTCTTAACCCTGGTTATGTCCAAAACTTAAAAAGGATCATTTGAGTCATTTTGTATAAACTAAATATTAATTTTAAAATAAATTTGAATAATAGATAACCTTAATTGAGAGAGATATGATTATTTTTTTTAAACACAATACATCAAAATATTTTTAAAAATTATTTAGGGTTAATCAAATTATATCTAAAAATTAAATAGGAACAATCGTTAACGCTATTAGTTATTACATTTTCTTAACTCTGGTTGTGTTCAAACCATAAAAAACATTATTTGGCTATCTTGTATATGCGAAATAGTAAATTTAAATTATATTCGAATAAAAGATAACTGTAATAGAGAAAGATATAAATATTTTTTTAAAAAACAATTCATAAGAAACATTTTAAAAATAATTTACAGTACATTAAATGAACTTCAAAAATTAAATTGGAGTCAAATCCGACAATGCTATAATGAATAATTGTTCTATTTTCTTAACCCTGGTTATGTCCAAAACTTAAAAAGGATCAATTGGGTCATCTTGTATAACCTAAATAATAATTTTAAATTATATTTGAATAATAGATAAGCGTAATTGAGTGAGATATGACTATTTTTTTTAAACACAATACATCAAATTATTTTTAAAAATCATTTAGGGTTAATCAAATTATATCTAAAAATTGAATTAAAATTAAATAGAAACAATCGCCAACGCTATTAGTTATTACATTTTCTTAACTCTGGTTGTGTTCAAACAGCAAAAAACATCATTTGGCTATCTTGTATATGCGAAATAGTAAATTTAAATTATATTCGAATAATAGATATCAGTAATAGAGTGAGATATAATAAGTTTTTTAAAAAACAATTCATGAGAAAAATTTTAAAAATAATTTACAGTACATCAAATGAACTTCCAAGATTAAATTGGAATCAAATCGGACAATGCTATAATGATTAATTGTTCTACTTTCTTAACCCTGATTATGTCCAAAACTTAAAAAGGATCATTTGGGTCATCTTGTATAACTAAATAATAATTTTAAATTACATTTGAATAATAGATAACCGTAATTGAGTGAGATATGACTATTTTCTTAAACACAATACAACAAAATATTTTTAAAAATCATTTAGGGTTAATCAAATTATATCTAAAAATTAAATCGGAACAATCGTTAATGCTATTAGTTATTATGTTTTCTTAATTGTGGTTGTGTTCAAACCGTAAAAAACATCATTTGGCTATCTTGTATATGCGAAATAGGAAATGTAAATTATATTCGAATAATAAATAACAGTAATAGAGTGAGATATGATTATTTTTTTAAAAAGCAATATATAAGATTTTAAAAATAATTTACAGTACATCAAATGAACTTCAAAAATTAAATTGGAAATAAATCGGACAATGCTATAATGATTAATTGTTCTATTTTCTTAATCCTGGTTATGTCCAAAACATAAAAAGGATCATTCGAGTCATCCTGTATAACCTAAATAATTATTTTAAATTATATTTCACTAATAGATAACCGTAATTGAGTGAGATATGACTATTTTTTTAAACACAATACAACAAAATATTTTTAAAAATCATTTAGGGTTAATCAAATTATATCTAAAAATTAAATCGGAACAATCGTTAATGCAATTAGTTATTATGTTTTCTTAATTGTGGTTGTCTTCAAACCGTAAAGAAAATCATTTGGCTATCTTGTATATGCGAAATAGTAAATTTAAATCTTACTCGAATAATAGATAACAGTAATAGAGTGAGATATAATTATTTTTTTTAAAAAACAATTTATAAGAAAAATTTTAAAAATTATTTACAGTACATCAAATGAACATCAAAGATTAAATTGGAATCAAATCGGACAATGCTATAATGATTAATTGTTCTACTTTCTTAACCCTGATTATGTCCAAAACTTAAAAAGGATCATTTGGGTCATCTTGTATAACTAAATATTAATTTTAAAATAAATTTGAATAATAGATAACCGTAATTGAGTGAGATATGACTATTTTTTTTTAAACACAATACATAAAAATATTTTAAAAAATTACTTAGGGTTAAACAAATTATATCTAAAAATTAAATTGAAATCATATCGGAACAATACCTATAGGTAATAGTAATCGATTTTCTTTATCCTGGTTATGTCCAAAACATAAAAATGACCATTTGAGTCATCTTGTATACTCTAAATAATAATTTTAAATTACATTTGAATAATAGATAACCGTAATTGAGTGAGATATGACTATTTTCTTAAACACAATACAACAAAATATTTTTAAAAATCATTTAGGGTTAATCAAATTATATCTAAAAATTTAATCGGAACAATCGTTAATGCTATTAGTTATTATGTTTTCTTAATTGTGGTTGTCTTCAAACCGTAAAAAACATCATTTGGCTATCTTGTATATGCGAAATAGTAAATGTAAATTATATTCGAATAATAAATAACAGTAATAGAGTGAGATATAATTATTTTTTTAAAAAACAATTCGTAAGAAAAATTTTAAAAATAATTTACAGTACATTAAATGAACTTCAAAAATTAAATTGGAATCAAATCGGACAATGCTGTAATAAATTGTTCTATTTTCTTAACCCTGGTTATGTCCAAAACTTAAAAAAGATCATTTGGGTCATCTTGTATAACTTAAATATTATTTTTAAAATAAATTTGAATAATAGATAACCGTAGTTGAGTGAGATATTTTTTTTTTTTAAACATAATACATCAAAATATTTTTAAAAATCATTTAGGGTTAATCAAATTATATCTAAAAATTAAATCGGAACAATCGTTAACGGTATTAGTTATTACATTTTCTTAACTCTGGTTGTGTTCAAACCGTAAAAAACATCATTTGGATATCTTGTATATGCGAAATAGTAAATTTAAATTATATTCGAATAATAGATAACAGTAATGGAGTGAGATTTAATTATTTTTTTAAAAAACAATTCATAAGAAAAAATTTAAAAATAATTTACAGTACATTAAATGAACTTCAAAAATTAAATTGGAATCAAATCGGACAATGATGTAATGATTAATTGTTCTATTTTCTTAACCCTTGTTATGTCCAAAACTTAAAAACGATCATTTGGGTCATCTTGTATAACCTAAATATTAATTTTAAAATAAATTTGAATAATAGATAACCCTAATTGAGTGAGATATGACTATTTTTTTTAAACTCAATACATCAAAATATTTTTTAAAATCATTTAGGGTTAATCAAATTATATCTAAAAATTAAATCAGAACAATCGTTAACGATATTAGTTATTACGCGTTCTTAACTCTGGTTGTGTTCAAACCGTAAAAAACATCATTTGGCTATGTTGTATATGCGAAATAGTAAATTTAAATTAGATTCTAATAATAGATAACAGTAATGGAGTGAGATTTAATTATTTTTTTAAAAAACAATTCATATGAAAATTTTTAAAAATAATTTACAGTACATTAAATGAACTTCAAAAATTAAATTGGAATCAAATCGGACAATGCTGTAATGATTAATTGTTCTATTTTCTTAACCCTTGTTATGTCCAAAACTTAAAAACGATCATTTGGGTCATCTTGTATAACCTAAATATTAATTTTAAAATAAATTTGAATAATAGATAACCCTAATTGAGTGAGATATGACTATTTCTTTTAAACACAATACATCAAAATATTTTTAAAAATCATTTAGGGTTAATCAAATTATATCTAAAAATTAAATCGGAACAATCGTTACGGCTATTAGTTATTACATTTTCTTAACTCTGGTTGTGTTCAAACCATAAAAAACATCATTTGGCTATCTTGTATATGCGAAAAAGTAAATTTAAATTATATTCGAATAATAGATAACAGTAATAGAGTGAGTTATAATTATTTTTTTAAAAAACAATTCGTAAGAAAAATTTTAAAAATAATTTACAGTACATTAAATGAACTTCAAAAATTAAATTGGAATCAAATCGGACAATGCTGTAATGATAAATTGTTCTATTTTCTTAACCCTGGTTATGTCCAAAACTTAAAAAAGATCATTTGGGTCATTTTGTATAACTTAAATATTATTTTTAAAATAAATTTGAATAATAGATAACCGTAGTTGAGTGAGATGTGACTTTTTTTTTAAACATAATACATCAAAATATTTTTAAAAATCATTTAGGGTTAATCAAATTATATCTAAAAATTAAATAGGAACAATCGTTAACGCTATTAGTTATTACATTTTCTTAACTCTGGTTGTGTTCAAACCATATATTCGAACCATATATGCGAAGTAGTAAATTTAAATTATATTCGAATAAAAGATAACAGTAATAGAGAAAGATATAAATATTTTTTTAAAAAACAATTCATAAGAAACATTTTAAAAATAATTTACAGTACATTAAATGAACTTCAAAAATTAAATTGGAGTCAAATCGGACAATGCTCTAATGATTAATTGTTCTATTTTTTAACTCTGGTTATGTCCAAAACTTAAAAAGGATCATTTGGGTCATCTTGTATAACCTAAATATTCATTTTAAAATAAATTTGAATAATAGATAACCGTAATTGAGGGAGATATGACTATTTATTTTAAACACAATACATCAAAATATTTTTAAAAATCATTTAGGATTAATCAAATTGTACCTAAAAATTAAATAGGAACAATCGTTAACGCTATTAGTTATTACATTTTCTTAACTCTGGTTGTGTTCAAACAGCAAAAAACAGCAAAAATTTTAAAAATAATTTACAGTACATCAAATGAACTTCAAAGATTAAATTGGAATCAAATCGGACAATGCTATAATGATTAATTGTTCTATTTTCTTAACCCTGGTTATGTCCAAAACTTAAAAAGGATCAATTGGGTCATCTTGTATAACCTAAATATTAATTTTAAAATAAATTTGAATAATAGATAACCGTAATTGAGTGAGATATGACTTTTTTCTTTAAACACAATACATCAAAATATTTTTAAAAATCATTTAGGGTTAATCAAATTATATCTAAAAATTGAATTAAAATTAAATAGAAACAATCGCCAACGCTATTAGTTATTACATTTTCTTAACTCTGGTTGTGTTCAAACAGCAAAAAACATCATTTGGCTATCTTGTATATGAGAAAGAGTAAATTTAAGTTATATTCGAATAATAGATATCAGTAATAGAGTAAGATATAATTATTTTTTTAAAAAACAATTCATAAGAAAAATTTTAAAAATAATTTACAGTACATCAAATGAACTTCAAAGATTAAATTGGAATCAAATCGGACAATGCGATAATGATTAATTGTTCTATTTTCTTAACCCTGGTTATGTCCAAAACTTAAAAAGGATCAATTGGGTCATCTTGTATAACCTAAATATTAATTTAAAAACAAATTTGAATAATAGATAACCGTAATTGAGTGAGATATGACTTTTTTATTTAAGCACAATACATCAAAATATTTTAAAAAATCATTTAGGGTTAATCAAATTATATCTAAAAATTAATTTAAAATTAAATTGGAACAATCGTTAACGCTATTAGTTATTATATTTTCTTAGTTCTGGTTGTGTTCAAACCGTAAAAAACTTTATTTGGCTATCTTGTATATGCGAAATAGTAAAATTAAATTATATTCGAATAATAGATAACAGTAATGGAGTGAGATTTAATTATTTTTTTAAAAAACAATTCATAAGATTTTAAAAATAATTTACAGTACATCAAATGAACTTCAAAAATTAAATTGGAAATAAATCGGACAATGCTATAATGATTAATTGTTCTATTTTCTTAATCCTGGTTATGTCCAAAACATAAAAAGGATCAATTGGGTCATCTTGTATAACCTAAATAATAATTTTAAATTATATTTGAATAATAGATAACCGTAATTGAGTGAGATATGACTATTTTTTTAAACACAATACAACAAAATATTTTTAAAAATCATTTAGGGTTAATCAAATTATATCTAAAAATTTAATCGGAACAATCGTTAATGCTATTAGTTATTATGTTTTCTTAATTGTGGTTGTCTTCAAACCGTAAAGAACATCATTTGGCTATCTTGTATATGCGAAATAGTAAATTTAAATCTTACTTGAATAATAGATAACAGTAATAGAGTGAGATATAATTATTTTTTTTTTTAAAACAATTTATAAGAAAAATTTTAAAAATTATTTACAGTACATCAAATGAACATCAAAGATTAAATTGGAATCAAATCGGACAATGCTATAATGATTAATTGTTCTATTTTCTTAATCCTGGTTATGTCCAAAACATAAAAAGGATCATTCGAGTCATCTTGTATAACCTAAATAATAATTTTAAATTATATTTCACTAATAGATAACCGTAATTGAGTGAGATATGACTATTTTTTTAAACACAATACAACAAAATATTTTTAAAAATCATTTAGGGTTAATCAAATTATATCTAAAAATTAAATTAAAATTAAATCCTAAATAATAATTTTAAATTATATTTGAATAAAAGATAACCCTAATTGAGTGAGATATGAATATTTTTTTAAACACAATGCATCAAAATATTTTTAAAAATCATTTAGGGTTAATCAAATTATATCTAAAAATTAAATCGGAACAATCGTTAATGCTATTAGTTATTATGTTTTCTTAATTGTGGTTGTGTTCAAACCGTAAAAAACATCATTTGGCTATCTTGTATATGCGAAATAGCAAATATAAATTATATTCGAATAATAAATAACAGTAATAGAGTGAGATATAATTATTTTTTTGAAAAACAATTCATAAGAAAAATTTTAAAAATAATTTACAGTACATCAAATGAACTTCAAAAATAAATTGGAGTCAAATCGGACAATGCTATAATGATTAATTGTTCTATTTTCTTAACCCTGGTTATGTCCAAAACTAAAAAAGATCATTTGGGTCATCTTGTATAACCTAAATATTAATTTTAAAATAAATTTGAGTAATAGATATCCGTAATTGAGTGAGATATGACTATTTTTTTTAAACACAATACATCAGAATACTTTAAAAAATTATTTAGGGTTATTTAAATTTTATCTAAAAATTGAATTAAAATTAAATAGGAACAATCGCCAACGCTATTAGTTATTACATTTTCTTAACTCTGGTTGTGTTCAAACAGCAAAAAACAGCAAAAATTTTAAAAATAATTTACAGTACATCAAATGAACTTCAAAGATTAAATTGGAATCAAATCGGACAATGCTATAATGATTAATTGTTCTATTTTCTTAATCCTGGTTATGTCCAAAACATAAAAAGGATCAATTGGGTCATCTTGTATAACCTAAATAATAATTTTAAATTATATTTGAATAATAGATAACCGTAATTGAGTGAGATATGACTATTTTTTTAAACACAATACAACAAAATATTTTTAAAAATCATTTAGGGTTAATCAAATTATATCTAAAAATTTAATCGGAACAATCGTTAATGCTATTAGTTATTATGTTTTCTTAATTGTGGTTGTCTTCAAACCGTAAAGAACATCATTTGGCTATCTTGTATATGCGAAATAGTAAATTTAAATCTTACTTGAATAATAGATAACAGTAATAGAGTGAGATATAATTATTTTTTTTTTAAAAACAATTTATAAGAAAAATTTTAAAAATTATTTACAGTACATCAAATGAACATCAAAGATTAAATTGGAATCAAATCGGACAATGCTATAATGATTAATTGTTCTACTTTCTTAACCCTGATTATGTCCAAAACTTAAAAAGGATCATTTGGGTCATCTTGTATAACTAAATATTAATTTTAAAATAAATTTGAATAATAGATAACCGTAATTGAGTGAGATATGACTATTTTTTTTTAAAACACAATACATTAAAAATTTAAAATAATTATTTAGGGTTAAACAAATTATATCTAAAAATTAAATTGAAATCATATCGGAACAATAGCTACAGGTAATAGTAATCGATTTTCTTTATCCTGGTTATGTCCAAAACATAAAAAAGTATCATTTGAATCGTCTTGTATAACCTAAATAATAATTTTAAATTATATATGAATAATAGATAACCGTAATTGAGTGAGATATGACAATTTTTTTAAACACAATACATTAAAATATTTTTAAAAATCATTTAGGGTTAATCAAATTATATCTAAAAATTAAATTAAAATTAAATCCTAAATAATAATTTTAAATTATATTTGAATAAAAGATAACCCTAATTGAGTGAGATATGAATATTTTTTTAAACACAATGCATCAAAATATTTTTAAAAATCATTAAGGGTTAATCAAATTATATCTAAAAATTAAATCGGAACAATCGTTAATGCTATTAGTTATTATGTTTTCTTAATTGTGGTTGTGTTCAAACCGTAAAAAACATCATTTGGCTATCTTGTATATGCGAAATAGCAAATATAAATTATATTCGAATAATAAATAACAGTAATAGAGTGAGATATAATTATTTTTTTGAAAAACAATTCATAAGAAAAATTTTAAAAATAATTTACAGTACATCAAATGAACTTCAAAAATAAATTGGAGTCAAATCGGACAATGCTATAATGATTAATTGTTCTATTTTCTTAACCCTGGTTATGTCCAAAACTAAAAAAGATCATTTGGGTCATCTTGTATAACCTAAATATTAATTTTAAAATAAATTTGAGTAATAGATATCCGTAATTGAGTGAGATATGACTATTTTTTTTAAACACAATACATCAGAATACTTTAAAAAATTATTTAGGGTTATTTAAATTTTATCTAAAAATTGAATTAAAATTAAATAGGAACAATCGCCAACGCTATTAGTTATTACATTTTCTTAACTCTGGTTGTGTTCAAACAGCAAAAAACAGCAAAAATTTTAAAAATAATTTACAGTACATCAAATGAACTTCAAAGATTAAATTGGAATCAAATCGGACAATGCTATAATGATTAATTGTTCTATTTTCTTAATCCTGGTTATGTCCAAAACATAAAAAGGATCAATTGGGTCATCTTGTATAACCTAAATAATAATTTTAAATTATATTTGAATAATAGATAACCGTAATTGAGTGAGATATGACTATTTTTTTAAACACAATACAACAAAATATTTTTAAAAATCATTTAGGGTTAATCAAATTATATCTAAAAATTTAATCGGAACAATCGTTAATGCTATTAGTTATTATGTTTTCTTAATTGTGGTTGTCTTCAAACCGTAAAGAACATCATTTGGCTATCTTGTATATGCGAAATAGTAAATTTAAATCTTACTTGAATAATAGATAACAGTAATAGAGTGAGATATAATTATTTTTTTTTTAAAAACAATTTATAAGAAAAATTTTAAAAATTATTTACAGTACATCAAATGAACATCAAAGATTAAATTGGAATCAAATCGGACAATGCTATAATGATTAATTGTTCTACTTTCTTAACCCTGATTATGTCCAAAACTTAAAAAGGATCATTTGGGTCATCTTGTATAACTAAATATTAATTTTAAAATAAATTTGAATAATAGATAACCGTAATTGAGTGAGATATGACTATTTTTTTTTAAAACACAATACATTAAAAATTTAAAATAATTATTTAGGGTTAAACAAATTATATCTAAAAATTAAATTGAAATCATATCGGAACAATAGCTACAGGTAATAGTAATCGATTTTCTTTATCCTGGTTATGTCCAAAACATAAAAAAGTATCATTTGAATCATCTTGTATAACCTAAATAATAATTTTAAATTATATATGAATAATAGATAACCGTAATTGAGTGAGATATGACAATTTTTTTAAACACAATACATTAAAATATTTTTAAAAATCATTTAGGGTTAATCAAATTATATCTAAAAATTAAATTAAAATTAAATCCTAAATAATAATTTTAAATTATATTTGAATAAAAGATAACCCTAATTGAGTGAGATATGAATATTTTTTTAAACACAATGCATCAAAATATTTTTAAAAATCATTAAGGGTTAATCAAATTATATCTAAAAATTAAATCGGAACAATCGTTAATGCTATTAGTTATTATGTTTTCTTAATTGTGGTTGTGTTCAAACCGTAAAAAACATCATTTGGCTATCTTGTATATGCGAAATAGCAAATGTAAATTATATTCGAATAATAAATAACAGTAATAGAGTGAGATATAATTATTTTTTTGAAAAACAATTCATAAGAAAAATTTTAAAAATAATTTACAGTACATCAAATGAACTTCAAAAATAAATTGGAGTCAAATCGGATAATGCTATAATGATTAATTGTTCTATTTTCTTAACCCTGGTTATGTCCAAAACTTAAAAAGGATCATTTGAGTCATTTTGTATAAACTAAATATTAATTTTAAAATAAATCTGAATAATAGATAACCGTAATTGAGAGAGATATGATTATTTTTTTTAAACACAATACATCAAAATATTTTTAAAAATCATTTAGGGTTAATCAAATTATATCTAAAAATTAAATAGGAACAATCGTTAACGCTATTAGTTATTATGTTTTCTTAATTGTGGTTGTCTTCAAACCGTAAAGAACATCATTTGGCTATCTTGTATATGCGAAATAGTAAATTTAAATCTTATTCGAATAATAGATAACAGTAATAGAGTGAGATATAATATATTTTCTAAAAAGCAATTCATAAGAAAAATATTAAAAATAATTTAGAGTACTTTAAATGAACTTCAAAAATTAAATTGGAATTAAATCCGACAATGCTATAATGATTAATTGTTCTATTTTCTTAATCCTGGTTATGTCCAAAACTTAAAAAGGATCAATTGGGTCATCTTGTATAACCTAAATAATAATTTTAAATTATATTTGAATAATAGATAACCGTAATTGAGTGAGATATGACTATTTTTTTTGAACACAATACATCAAATTATTTTTAAAAATCATTTAGGGTTAATCAAATTATATCTAAAAATTTAATCGGAACAATCGTTAATGCTATTAGTTATTATGTTTTCTTAATTGTGGTTGTGTTCAAACCGTAAAAAACATCATTTGGCTATCTTGTATATGCGAAATAGCAAATGTAAATTATATTCGAATAATAAATAACAGTAATAGAGTGAGATATAATAATTTTTTTGAAAAACAATTCATAAGAAAAATTAAAAAAAAAATTTACAATAAATCAAATGAACTTCAAAAATTAAATTGGAATCAAATCGGACAATGCTATAATGATTAATCGTTCTATTTTCTTAACCCTGGTTATGTCCAAAACATAAAAAGGATCATTTGAGTCATCTTGTATAACCTAAATAATAATTTTAAATTATATTTGAATAAAAGATAACCCTAATTGAGTGAGATATGAATATTTTTTTAAACACAATGCATCAAAATATTTTTAAAAATCATTTAGGGTTACTCAAATTATATCTAAAAATTAAATCGGAACAATCGTTAATGCTATTAGTTATTATGTTTTCTTAATTGTGGTTGTGTTCAAACCGTAAAAAACATCATTTGGCTATCTTGTATATGCGAAATAGGAAATGTAAATTATATTCGAATAATAAATAACAGTAATAGAGTGAGATATAATTATTTTTTTGAAAAACAATTCATAAGAAAAATTTTAAAAATAATTTACAGTACATCAAATGAACTTCAAAAATAAATTGGAATCAAATCGGACAATGCTATAATGATTAATTGTTCTATTTTCTTAACCCTGGTTATGTCCAAAACTTAAAAAGGATCATTTGAGTCATCTTGTATAACCTAAATAATAATTTTAAATTATATTTGAATAATAGATAACCGTAATTGAGTGAGATATGACTATTTTTTTAAACACAATACAACAAAATATTTTTAAAAATCATTTAGGGTTAATCAAATTATATCTAAAAATTTAATCGGAACAATCGTTAATGCTATTAGTTATTATGTTTTCTTAATTGTGGTTGTCTTCAAACCGTAAAGAACATCATTTGGCTATCTTGTATATGCGTAATAATAGTAAGTGATAACAGTAATAGAGAAAGATATAATTATTTTCTTAAAAAACAATTTATAAGAAAAATTTTAAAAATAATTTACAGTAGATCAAATGAACTTCAAAAATTAAATTGGAATCAAATCGGACAATGCTATAATGATTAATTGTTCTACTTTCTTAACCCTAAAATTAAATTGGAGTCAAATCCGACAATGCTATAATGAATAATTGTTCTATTTTCTTAACCCTGGTTATGTCCAAAACTTAAAAAGGATCAATTGGGTCATCTTGTATAACCTAAATAATAATTTTAAATTATATTTGAATAATAGATAAGCGTAATTGAGTGAGATATGACTATTTTTTTTAAACACAATACATCAAATTATTTTTAAAAATCATTTAGGGTTAATCAAATTATATCTAAAAATTGAATTAAAATTAAATAGAAACAATCGCCAACGCTATTAGTTATTACATTTTCTTAACTCTGGTTGTGTTCAAACAGCAAAAAACATCATTTGGCTATCTTGTATATGCGAAATAGTAAATTTAAATTATATTCGAATAATAGATATCAGTAATAGAGTGAGATATAATAATTTTTTTAAAAAACAATTCATGAGAAAAATTTTAAAAATAATTTACAGTACATCAAATGAACTTCCAAGATTAAATTGGAATCAAATCGGACAATGCTATAATGATTAATTGTTCTACTTTCTTAACCCTGATTATGTCCAAAACTTAAAAAGGATCATTTGGGTCATCTTGTATAACTAAATAATAATTTTAAATTACATTTGAATAATAGATAACCGTAATTGAGTGAGATATGACTATTTTCTTAAACACAATACAACAAAATATTTTTAAAAATCATTTAGGGTTAATCAAATTATATCTAAAAATTAAATCGGAACAATCGTTAATGCTATTAGTTATTATGTTTTCTTAATTGTGGTTGTGTTCAAACCGTAAAAAACATCATTGGGCTATCTTGTATATGCGAAAGAGTAAATTTAAGTTATATTCGAATAATAGATATCAGTAATAGAGTGAGATATAATTATTTTTTTTAAAAACAATTCATAAGAAAAATTTTAAAAATAATTTACAGTACATCAAATGAACTTCAAAGATTAAATTGGAATCAAATCGGACAATGCGATAATGATTAAGTGTTCTATTTTCTTAACCCTGGTTATGTCCAAAACTTAAAAAGGATCATTTGGGTCATCTTGTATAACCTAAATAATAATTTTAAAATAAATTTGAATAATAGATAACCGTAATTGAGTGAGATATAATATTTTTTCTAAAAAACAATTCATAAGAAAAATATTAAAAATAATTTACAGTACATCAAATGAACTTCCAAGATTAAATTGGAATCAAATCGGACAATGCTATAATGATTAATTGTTCTACTTTCTTAACCCTGATTATGTCCAAAACTTAAAAAGGATCATTTGGGTCATCTTGTATAACTAAATAATAATTTTAAATTACATTTGAATAATAGATAACCGTAATTGAGTGACATATGACTATTTTCTTAAACACAATACAACAAAATATTTTTAAAAATCATTTAGGGTTAATCAAATTATATCTAAAAATTTAATCGGAACAATCGTTAATGCTATTAGTTATTATGTTTTCTTAATTGTGGTTGTGTTCAAACCGTAAAAATCATCATTTGGCTATCTTGTATATGCGAAATAGCAAATGTAAATTATATTCGAATAATAAATAACAGTAATAGAGTGAGATATAATTATTTTTTTGAAAAACAATTCATAAGAAAAATTTTAAAAATAATTTACAGTACATCAAATGAACTTCAAAAATAAATTGGAATCAAATCGGACAAGGCTAAATTGTTCTATTTTCTTAACCCTGGTTATGTCCAAAACTTAAAAAGGATCATTTGAGTCATTTTGTATAAACTAAATATTAATTTTAAAATAAATTTGAATAATAGATAACCTTAATTGAGAGAGATATGATTATTTTTTTTAAACACAATACATCAAAATATTTTTAAAAATCATTTAGGGTTAATCAAATTATATCTAAAAATTAAATAGGAACAATCGTTAACGCTATTAGTTATTACATTTTCTTAACTCTGGTTGTGTTCAAACCATAAAAAACATTATTTGGCTATCTTGTATATGCGAAATAGTAAATTTAAATTATATTCGAATAAAAGATAACTGTAATAGAGAAAGATATAAATATTTTTTTAAAAAAACAATTCATAAGAAACATTTTAAAAATAATTTACAGTACATTAAATGAACTTCAAAAACTAAATTGGAGTCAAATCGGACAATGCTATAATGATTAATTGTTCTATTTTTTTAACTCTGGTTATGTCCAAAACTTAAAAAGGATCATTTGGGTCATCTTGTATAACCTAAATATTCATTTTAAAATAAATTTGAATAATAGATAACCGTAATTGAGTGAGATATGACTATTTATTTTAAACACAATACATCAAAATATTTTTAAAAATCATTTAGAATTAATCAAATTATACCTAAAAATTAAATAGGAACAATCGTTAACGCTATTAGTTATTCCATTTTCTTAACTCTGGTTGTGTTCAAACCGTAAAAAACATCATTTGGCTATCTTGTATATGCGAAATAGTAAATTTAAATTATATTCGAATAAAAGATAACTGTAATAGAGAAAGATATAAATATTTTTTTTTTTAAAAATTCATAAGAAAAATTTTAAAAATAATTTACAGTACATTAAATGAACTTCAAAAATTAAATTGGAGTCAAATCGGACAATGCTATAATGATTAATTGTTCTATTTTCTTAACCCTGGTTATGTCCAAAACTAAAAAAGATCATTTGGGTCATCTTGTATAACCTAAATATTAATTTTAAAATAAATTTGAGTAATAGATATCCGTAATTGAGTGAGATATGACTATTTTTTTTAAACACAATACATCAGAATACTTTAAAAAATTATTTAGGGTTATTCAAATTTTATCTAAAAATTGAATTAAAATTAAATAGGAACAATCGCCAACGCTATTAGTTATTACATTTTCTTAACTCTGGTTGTGTTCAAACAGCAAAAAACAGCAAAAATTTTAAAAATAATTTACAGTACATCAAATGAACTTCAAAGATTAAATTGGAATCAAATCGGACAATGCTATAATGATTAATTGTTTTATTTTCTTAACCCTGGTTATGTCCAAAACTTAAAAAGGATCAATTGGGTCATCTTGTATAACCTAAATATTAATTTTAAAATAAATTTGAATAATAGATAACCGTAATTGAGTGAGATATGACTTTTTTCTTTAAACACAATACATCAAAATATTTGTAAAAATCATTTAGAGTTAATCCAATTATATCTAAAAATTAATTTAACATTAAATTGGAACAATCGTTAATGCTATTAGTTATTATGTTTTCTTAATTGTGGTTGTCTTCAAACCGTAAAGAACATCATTTGGCTATCTTGTATATGCGAAATAGTAAATTTAAATCTTACTCGAATAATAGATAACAGTAATAGAGTGAGATAACTTTATTTTTTTTTAAAAACAATTTATAAGAAAAATTTTAAAAAATTATTTAAAGTACATCAAATGAACATCAAAGATTAAATTGGAATCAAATCGGACAATGCTATAATGATTAATTGTTCTACTTTCTTAACCCTGATTATGTCCAAAACTTAAAAAGGATCATTTGGGTCATCTTGTATAACTAAATATTAATTTTAAAATAAATTTGAATAATAGATAACCGTAATTGAGTGAGATATGACTATTTTTTTTTAAAACACAATACATTAAAAATTTAAAATAATTATTTAGGGTTAAACAAATTATATCTAAAAATTAAATTGAAATCATATCGGAACAATAGCTACAGGTAATAGTAATCGATTTTCTTTATCCTGGTTATGTCCAAAACATAAAAAGTATCATTTGAATCATCTTGTATAACCTAAATAATAATTTAAAATTATATATGAATAATAGATAACCGTAATTGAGTGAGATATGACAATTTTTTTAAACACAATACATTAAAATATTTTTAAAAATCATTTAGGGTTAATCAAATTATATCTAAAAATTAAATTAAAATTAAATCAGAACAATCGTTAATGCTATTAGTTATTATATTTTCTTAATTCTGGTTGTGTTCAAACCGTAAAGAACATCATTTGGCTATCTTGTATATGCGTAATAATAATAAGTGATAACAGTAATAGAGAAAGATATAATTATTTTCTTAAAAAACAATTTATAAGAAAAATTTTAAAAATAATTTACAGTAGATCAAATGAACTTCAAAAATTAAATTGGAATCAAATCGGACAATGCTATAATGATTAATCGTTCTATCTTCTTAACCCTGGTTATGTCCAAAACATAAAAAGGATCATTTGAGTCATCTTGTATAATCTAAATAATAATTTTAAATTATATTTGAATAAAAGATAACCCTAATTGAGTGAGATATGAATATTTTTTTAAACACAATGCATCAAAATATTTTTAAAAATCATTTAGGGTTAATCAAATTATATCTAAAAATTAAATCGGAACAATCGTTAATGCTATTAGTTATTATGTTTTCTTAATTGTGGTTGTGTTCAAACCGTAAAAAACATCATTTGGCTATCTTGTATATGCGAAATAGCAAATGTAAATTATATTCGAATAATAAATAACAGTAATAGAGTGAGATATAATTATTTTTTTGAAAAACAATTCATAAGAAAAATTTTAAAAATAATTTACAGTACATCAAATGAACTTCAAAAATAAATTGGAATCAAATCGGACAATGCTATAATGATAATTTGTTCTATTTTCTTAACCCTGGTTATGTCCAAAACTTAAAAAGGATCATTTGAATCATTTTGTATAAACTAAATATTAATTTTAAAATAAATTTGAATAATAGATAACCGTAATTGAGAGAGATATGATTATTTTTTTTAAACACAATACATCAAAATATTTTTAAAAATCATTTAGGGTTAATCAAATTATATCTAAAAATTAAATAGGAACAATCGTTAACGCTATTAGTTATTACATTTTCTTAACTCTGGTTGTGTTCAAACCGTAAAAAACATCATTTGGCTATCTTGTATATGCGAAATAGTAAATTTAAATTATATTCGAAGAATAGATAACAGTAATGGAGTGAGATTTATTTATTTTTTTAAAAAACAATTCATAAGAAAAATTTTAAAAATAATTTACAGTACATCAAATGAACTTCAAAGATTAAATTGGAATCAAATCGGACAATGCTATAATGATTAATTGTTCTATTTTCTTAACCCTGGTTATGTCCAAAACTTAAAAAGGATCAATTGGGTCATCTTGTATAACCTAAATATTAATTTTAAAATAAATTTAAATAATAGATAACCGTAATTGAGTGCGATATAATATTTTTTTTAAAAAACAATTCATAAGAAAAATTTTAAAAATAATTTAGAGTACAATAAATGAACTTTAAAAATTAAATTGGAATTAAATCGGACAATGCTATAATGATTAATTGATCTATTTTCTTAACCCTGGTTATGTCCAAAACTTAAAAAGGATCAATTGGGTCATCTTGTATAACCTAAATATTAATTTTAAATTATATTTGAATAATAGATAACCGTAATTGAGTGAGATATGACTATTTTCTTAAACACAAAACAACAAAATATTTTTAAAAATCATTTAGGGTTAATCAAATTATATCTAAAAATTAAATCGGTACAATCGTTAATGCTATTAGTTATTATGTTTTCTTAATTGTGGTTGTGTTCAAACCGTAAAAAACATCATTTGGCTATCTTGTATATGCGAAATAGCAAATGTAAATTATATTCGAATAATAAATAACAGTAATAGAGTGAGATATAATTATTTTTTTGAAAAACAATTCATAAGAAAAATTTAAAAAATAATTTACAATAAATCAAATGAACTTCAAAAATTAAATTGGAATCAAATCGGACAATGCTATAATGATTAATTGTTCTATTTTCTTAACCCTGGTTATGTCCAAAACTAAAAAAGATCATTTGGGTCATCTTGTATAACCTAAATATTAATTTTAAAATAAATTTGAGTAATAGATATCCGTAATTGAGTGAGATATGACTATTTTTTTTAAACACAATACATCAGAATACTTTAAAAAATTATTTAGGGTTATTCAAATTTCATCTAAAAATTGAATTAAAATTAAATAGGAACAATCGCCAACGCTATTAGTTATTACATTTTCTTAACTCTGGTTGTGTTCAAACAGCAAAAAACAGCAAAAATTTTAAAAATAATTTACAGTACATCAAATGAACTTCAAAGATTAAATTGGAATCAAATCGGACAATGCTATAATGATTAATTGTTCTATTTTCTTAACCCTTGTTATGTCCAAAACTTAAAAAGGATCAATTGGGTCATCTTGTATAACCTAAATATTAATTTTAAAATAAATTTCAATAATAGATAACCGTAATTGAGTGAGATATGACTTTTTTCTTTAAACACAATACATCAAAATATTTTTAAAAATCATTTAGGGTTAATCAAATTATATCTAAAAATTAATTTAAAATTAAATTGGAACAATCGTTAACGCTATTAGTTATTATATTTTCTTAGTTCTGGTTGTGTTCAAACCGTAAAAAACATCATTTGGCTATCTTGTATATGCGAAATAGTAAATGTAAATTATATTCGAATAATAAATAACAGTAATAGAGTGAGATATAATAATTTAAAAAAAAAACATAAGAAAAATTTTAGAAATAATTTACAGTACATCAAATGAACTTCAAAAATTAAATTGGAATCAAATCGGACAATGCTATAATGATTAATTGTTCTATTTTCTTAACCCTGGTTATGTCCAAAACTTAAAAAGGATCATTTGGGTCATCTTGTATAACCTAAATAATAATTTTAAAATAAATTTGAATAATAGATAACCGTAATTGAGTGAGATATAATATTTTTTCTAAAAAACAATTCATAAGAAAAATATTAAAAATAATTTAGAGTACATTAAATGAACTTCAAAAATTAAATTGGAATTAAATCCGACAATGCTATAATGAATAATTGTTCTATTTTCTTAACCCTGGTTATGTCCAAAACTTAAAAAGGAACAATTGGGTCATCTTGTATAACCTAAATAGTAATTTTAAATTATATTAAATAGATAACCGTAATTGAGTGAGATATGACTATTTTTTTTAAACACAATACATCAAAATATTTTAAAAAATTACTAAGGGTTAAACAAATTATATCTAAAAATTAAATTGAAATCATATCGGAACAATACCTATAGGTAATAGTAATCGATTTTCTTTATCCTGGTTATGTCCAAAACATAAAAATGATCATCTTGTATACTCTAAATAATAATTTTAAATTATATTCATAGAGAAATGAATATTAAAAGAGTGTTTGAAAGGTAGCCTAAATTGATCATCAAGTTTTAAACCTTAACCTAAGATATTTAGTTCGGTTAGACGGCATCGAGGGCTAACTTCTGTCATAATTGTCATTATTATTATCGATTTTCTTTCCTTCCTTGCCATCACCCACCTTCGCATCATCGATCGTCGCCATTGCTTATTCCTTTTTATTTGGGCGTCCATTGGGTGTGTTCTTTTGTTTTTTTCTCAACAAAAAATAGTTAAAAATGTAGCTTAAAGTCATTAAAGTGTAATTTCATCATGTAGGCAGAAGCTTTTTTGTTGTTTTATTGTGTGGTTTCAGATCCCTAGGATGGGGTAAGTGCAATTTTTTTTATCAAATAGTTTTCACCATGTTGTAGGTCACCTAAAATTGTTGTTTACCATTTTAAAACTGCCCTAATAATGTCATCACCAGGAAAGTTAATTTTTAAATGCAAGTTCCACTTGTTCTAATACATACTATTGTCCTATTGAAGATTCATACAAAAATAAAATTTTCTTTAAATTTCCTGAAAGTGACATTATTAGGAGGTCCCAATGGTTTAAAATACTTGGTTTAAGCCCAACCTCAACAAGGTGTTATTTATGTCAAGACCATTTTGAGGATATTTCATTTACTAGTACTATACATACTCATTTAAGAAAGTGTGCTCTTCCAATTGCTGGCCCAAGTATTATTCAAAATGCCCCAGTACTGGTTGAGGCACAAGTACCTTGGGAAGATACATTGACTTTATTACCTGCTATCATAATCCAGCAATCTCAATATAATGTTCAGAATGAACATAATTATGCTAGACCACTTTTTACTAGGTCTGACGAAAGGTATCATCAGTGCTTTGCTGCTAGGAAGTACCAAAAGCACAATAAGTGAAACAACTTCCATTCTACCAGGTCACTACTCAAGGAGGTACCTCACCTCGACAAGGTGGGAGTAAGATCCAGGGATGCTCTTTGAATATTTAAGAAAAAGGACCGATGACATCTAGAATTAAGGGTATACATCAGTGTCAACTAATTTTTAATATCATACTCTCCATAAAGAATATTTTAATTACAGGATTAGTTTTTATATATTACCACTCCCCTAACATTTTTGGGTACCCTCTGTACAAAAAAGTAGGTAGTAAACGTAAAATTTTTAGGGCATATTTTTGAGAAATATAGGTCTTATGTCTGAAAATAATTAATTTATAAATTTGATAAATTGTAATTTTTGTATCATATTCTCAAAATGTAAAAAGCAAAATACATACCATGGACAGTGTTGTGCTAAAGCAGCACAAAAACAAATTGTATCAGGATCCCTTTTAAGACAATAAATTATAAACTTACTTTACAATTGACTTAAATTCTACCCCTACCCTTGTTAATTTGTTGATAACAGTGAAATTAACATTGTTAGTATCGAGCATTTAATTCTCAAAATAGGACTAAATATATTATACTTAATCTCAAAGTATTGTCTTACATAATTGACCCATTAAATCTTTTTTTGATAGCGTATTGGGCTGTAAAATCTCTTTCACATTCTCTAAAAATCAGTGAAAAAGTGCAATTAACGATTTATTTTTTTGAAGGGCCTAAATGCATTAACTTAACAGCTTAAAAGTAGATTTGATGAATTTAATGTCAAAACACTAACATATTCAATTAAAAAATGTATAAAATAAACTTAAATTACAAACATTATCACTCTTAGCCTCTTCAAAAATTAAATTAATACACTTGCACTATTTCATAATTTTTTAGAGTTTGTGATCGAGATTCACAGCCTTTACGCTGTTAAAAATTGATTTAATGGGTCAATAATTTTAAATTTCGCGCCATTCTAAAATTTTGAATAGCCGAACTAAAATAATTGACATTTGTCACAGTCGGTAAAATAGTCTACTGTAATACCGATCCGTCATAGAAATCTGCCTGTCATTTCTATGACGGATCGGTATTACAGTAGACTATTTTACCGACTGTGACAAATGTCAATTATTTTAGTTCGGTTAGACCGCAACCGCACGCTGCAATCGAGTTTAGGGTAAAGATGATGCCTACTTGTCACTATGGGATTGAACCCTCTCATACTTTTAATTACTCTATGATTATATTTGAATAATAGATAACCGTAATTGAGTGATATATGACTATTTTTTTAAACACAATACAACAAAATATTTTTAAAAATCATTTAGGGTTAATCAAATTATATCTAAAAATTAAATCGGAACAATCGTTAATGCTATTAGTTATTATGTCTTCTTAATTGTGGTTGTGTTCAAAACGTAAAAAACATCATTTGGCTATCTTGTATATGCGAAATAGCAAATGTAAATTATATTCGAATAATAAATAACAGTAATAGAGTGAGATATAATTATTTTTTTGTAAGAACAATTCATAAGAAAAATTTTAAAAATAATTTACAGTAAATCAAATGAACTTCAAAAATTAAATTGGAATCAAATCGGACAATGCTATAATGATTAATCGTTCTATTTTCTTAACCCTGGTTATGTCCAAAACTTAAAAAGGATCATTTGAGTCATCTTGTATAACCTAAATATTAATTTTAAAATAAATTTGAATAATAGATATCCGTAATTGAGTGAGATATGACTATTTTTTTTAAACACAATACATCAAAATATTTTTAAAAATCATTTAGGGTTAATCAAATTATATCTAAAAATTAATTTAAAATTAAATTGGAACAATCGTTAACGCTATTAGTTATTCTATTTTCTTAGTTCTGGTTGTGTTCAAACCGTAAAAAACATCATTTGGCTATCTTGTATATGCGAAATAGTAAATTTAAATTATATTCGAATAATAGATAACAGTAATGAGTGAGATATAATTATTTTTTTAAAAAACAATTTATAAGAAAAATTTTAAAAATTATTTACAGTACATCAAATGAACTTCAAAAATTAAATTGGAATCAAATCGGACAATGCTATAATGATTAATTGTTCTATTTTCTTAACCCTGGTTATGTCCAAAACTAAAAAAGATCATTTGGGTCATCTTGTATAACCTAAATATTAATTTTAAAATAAATTTGAGTAATAGATATCCGTAATTGAGTGAGATATGACTATTTTTTTTAAACACAATACATCAAAATATTTTTAAAAATCATTTAGGGTTAATCAAATTATATCTAAAAATTAATTTAAAATTAAATTGGAACAATCGTTAACGCTATTAGTTATTATATTTTCTTAGTTCTGGTTGTGTTCAAACCGTAAAAAACATCATTTGGCTATCTTGTATATGCGAAATAGTAAAATTAAATTATATTCGAATAATAGATAACAGTAATACAGTGAGATATGATTATTTTTTTAAAAAGCAATTCATAAGATTTTAAAAATAATTTACAGTACATCAAATGAACTTCAAAAATTAAATTGGAAATAAATCGGACAATGCTATAATGATTAATTGTTCTATTTTCTTAATCCTGGTTATGTCCAAAACATAAAAAGGATCATTCGAGTCATCTTGTATAACCTAAATAATAATTTTAAATTATATTTGAATAATAGATAACCGTAATTGAGTGAGATGACTATTTTTTTAAACACAATACAACAAAATATTTTTAAAAATCATTTAGGGTTAATCAAATTATATCTAAAAATTTAATCGGAACAATCGTTAATGCTATTAGTTATTATGTTTTCTTAATTGTGGTTGTGTTCAAACCGTAGAAAACATCATTTGGCTATCTTGTATATGCGAAATAGCAAATGTAAATTATATTCGAATAATAAATAACAGTAATAGAGTGAGATATAATTATTTTTTTGAAAAACAATTCATAAGAAAAATTTAAAAAATAATTTACAATAAATCAAATGAACTTCAAAAATTAAATTGGAATCAAATCGGACAATGCTATAATGATTAAGAGGATTATTCACCCATAAATTTCTGTTTCCTGGATAACTTTTTTATTTTACAATATTTTTCAATGCGGTTTTCACTAATGAAATGTACATATTTTTGTCAAGAGTTGATAGGTGCCAGTTTTTCAAATTTTTAAAATTTTGATTTTTTATTTAAAAACCAAAAAGAAAAATAAAAAAACCTTTCCATTCGTCTCTAGATACATCGATTTTAGAAACATTATATTAAAAAACCATTTAAAAAATAATAATATTAAACCTTTGAGAATGGAAATACAAAATTCAGGCATTTTTCTTATAATTTCTTGAACCGCCGATAAGTTTAGTATCATATGGCAACAACGCACGATCGGGCTAGCATGAATCAAATCAAGAAACGCGCGACGCTTGTTCGGCCCGATCTGTGGAAGCGACGGTATCTGCTACTGGTCAACAGCAATAATTTAATATTATGCAAAATTGAAATGTTGATTGGCATTTCACTTAGAAGTATTTTATTGCGAAGGTGTTCCAATTTTCTGCACGTTGTTCTTTATACTATTAGGTTTTTTATGTTTATTTTTAAGAAATGGGAAAAAGAAAAGAAGGAAAGTCAAAAGTTTATTATTCTAAACGAAAAAGTAGGAACCAAAAAAAATATCAGTTTAGGCTGCAAATATGGAATAAAAATGCCACATTGCTTTTACTATTTATATATAAATGAAAATAAATGATTGATTTTGGAATGAAAAAATGATAGAAAAATAAAGATTTTTTATTTTAAATGTCTACTGCCTGTAGAATCATAGATCCTAGGCATAATAGAGGCATAGAAATTCGAAACCCATCTAGAGCTGTAAATGACAATTTTTGTATTACATTTGTTTGGTTTTTCTATTTTCATTAGAATATGCCACTTCGATGTATTATAATTTTCATTTTTGTATACTTATATAACTGTTTAATATTGTCTTTTATTTTATACGGCTTGTTCTAAAACATGTACCTACGTCATTATAAGTACACACAACATCCATAAACACAAAAGAAATAAGTGTAATCTAATGTAACGAGTTCAAAACTGAGACACACATTTTTTTTTAATTAACTGAACTTGGGGTTTATTTTATGCCCCTTTGATGAAGCTCACGCGTATGTCATAATTTATTTTTTGTATTCTGATTACTAAGAACTGTTTAAGAAGGCATATTTAAAGGTGATTAACATTAAAAGAAATTAATATTTATTTATTTTTTTATTTTTCTTTGACGAGAGCTGTATATACAGGGTGGCTAAATGAAAACGGCTAAGTCGGGCTCGTAAATATTTTAAAAAGAAAACGCTCGGACCCGTCAATTTAGATTACCACGAGGAAACATTTTTAGAGTATAATACCACCCGTATCTGTCATCCCTTAGCCAGGGTGGAACTAACCTTAAAAATTTTAAATGGAATAGTGGCTTGAGTTATACCTTGTTTGAGAGGGCTTTTGATTTTCTTTACGCCTACACCTAATTTAAAGGATTTTACTTCAGCGGTTCTCAAACTATTGATTATTTTAACATTGATTATAGTTTTTTGGAAAACCTGTATTAAATTGCAATTCTTTATCGACCTATTAATTTACAACAATCATACATAAACACTAGTCCAACAAATACTGAAAATGGTAAAAATTAAAAATTTAAAATAACTTTTTGAAGAGACCAATCTGGCAAAGCCTTGTGCAAAGTTTCAAAAAATTTTAATAAGCTAATCTTGAATTATTCAATTAAATGTAATTGCAAAATTAGCAAATTTTCAGTTCAGGTAAAACCAAACGGGCACCAGTAAAGTCAATATTGTCACTGACGTGAAGAAAAGTGTCAATAAATCAGTGACAGTCGATATTTGAAAACAAGTATGAATTATTCAATCGACGAAACAATATCAATAATTAAGTGGCATTATGCGGGAAACAGTTTTAGAGTAGTATCTGAAAAGTTTTTAGTTTATTTCCCTACCAAGCCCATTCCGTCCATTTCAACTATTAAACGTGTTGTCAATGAGTCCAAAGGTACCGTAATAAATAATTGTAAATGTTCAACTCAGGATATCGAAAATAGAGCCAAAGAAAGAGACAACAGAGATCTTAATATTCTACTGAGTGTGGAGGAAAGCAAGATGGTTAGTACGAGGGTTCTTGGGCAAGAGGTAAATAAACAACATACAACGGTATTGCGCACTTAAAAAAAACACAAATATTATTCGTATAAATTCGAAAAACATCAAGAGTTGCAGGAAGGAGATGAAGAGCGAAGGAATGGCATTTTGTTTTGAAATGATGGAAAGAGCAAATAATGATAGGATTTTTTTTTTAAATATTTGTTTTACCGATGAATGTACATTTACCCTCAATAATGAACCAAATGTTCAGAATTGCCGGTATTGGAGCCAAGAAAATGAACATCGCTTTGTTCATACTCGGACACAATATCCCCAAAAAACAAATGTATTCGACACCATATCATTGGACCCTTTTTTATGGACTATAACCTAACAGCCTATTTATATTTATAAAACCTATTTGAACTTATTTCAAAATCAAATTGGACCCGCCTTGGAAGAAGTTGTTCAGGAAGATCAAATGATCTGGTACCAAACGAATGGTTGCCCGGCCCATAATGCAAGTATGGTTAGAGAGTGCTTGGAAAATATTTTTAACGGCAATATTATTGGTCCACGGTACCGGATACTTTGGCCAGCCAGGTCACCTGATCTTTCACCGAATGACTTCTTTTTGTGGGTCATTTAAAACGTGTCATTTATAAAAGTGTACAATTTGAGAATCTAAACCAGTTACAAAACGCTATTTCGTTACAATGTAATAAAATTTCCCAATATCAACTTAGTAACGTTAGAAATTAATTTTATGATCGGTTAGGATATTGTTTAGCTGTTAATAAGCTAAACAATAATATAAACAATAAATGGGGGGTTGTTTGTGATGTTTTTATGTCATTCTCTATTATTTTTGCACTCCCTCAATAGGTAATAGCTGTCCGCAATTATTTAAATGAGAACTATCCTGGTCGCTGGATTGGAATGAGAGGCTCTGTTTAATGGGCCGTGCGGTTGCCTGACATCTGGATTTTTTTCTGAGGGGTCACCTAAAGAGTAAAATCTATGCTACCCAACCAGCTTCAATAGAAGAATTGCGCGAAAGGATTACATTTGAATGTCAACAGATAACTCCTGATATGCTACGAAATGTGCGACGTCGATTTGAACAAAATCTGTATTATTGCATAGAAGTTAACGGTGGCCATTTTCAGCATTTGTTGGACTAGTGTTTATGTATGATTGTTATTAATTAATTGTTTGACAAAGAGTTGTCATTATTTTCTAAAAAACTGCATTAAATGTTAAAATAGTCAATAGTTTGAGAACCGCTAAAGTAAAGTCCTTCAAACTAGGAATAGCCGAAGAGAAGCCGTAAAAGACCTTTCAAAAGAAGCTATAACTCGACCCACTATTCCATTTATAACAAATTTAAAGGATACTAATACATTTTTGAGGATAGTTTCACCCTAGCTAAAGAATGACAGATGAGGGTGGTATTAAACTCTGAAAATGTTTCCTCCTGATAATCTAAATTGACGTGTCCGAGCGTTTGTTGAGCTCGACATGGCCGCCGTTTCGGTTAGCCCCCCTGTAATATATACAGTGTATCCCAAAATTTATGTCTAAATTCATTTAAAATTCAGGGGTGTGTTCGAAAACGCTCGGACTCGTCGATTTTTATTTCAAGTTGCGCATTTTTGTACGTGAAGTTTGTATATACAGGGTTGCTCAAAAATAAATTACGACCATTAACTTAATTTTTTCAAATGAAAGCACCTTTTTTATTTCATTTTTGAATTTCGTGCGGAATTTTACGTATGTTTCATGCATCATGTCCTATACCTAAAGTCAACAGTTATCGAAAAAAAGACGACCAAACATTATTATTGAAGTTCACCTTACATGCATGAAACACGTAGAATTCCACGCGAAATTTACAGATGAAATAAAAAAAGGTGCTTTCATTTGAAAAAATGAAGTTGATGGTCGTAATTTATTTTTGAGCAACCCTATATATATAAACTTCACGTACAAAAATGCGCAGCTTAAAATAAAAATCGACGGGTCACACCCCTGAATTTTAAATGAATTTAGACATAACTTTTGGGATGCACTGTATACATATAATAGTGTTAGGCATATTTGGAAATGAGATAATTTCTTTTTTCGATCTATAGGGTTGCTTCTACCCTATTTTTACGGAAGTCACTCACATGTCTCTAATTTATTATTTATATCTTAATTACTAAAAACTGTTTTAGGTACATATATTTGAAAGTGAGACAAAATTATAAACATTTTTTATGTCATTCCTTCTCTCCCTAAATTTGTGATACTAATACCCTCCTATATAAAAGCATTTTTTATGAATAAATTAAATTCGTTAATTTGAATAGTGAATAAACTGTATTACCAGAGGAACATGAGGATATTTTGATTGAACTTATACAAAAATGTTGTTTTTTTTACTGAGACAAACTTCGTGAAATACCAAAATACGCGTGCGACTTATTTGTTAGTAAACGCAAAAAAGTCCAACCGCATGCAAACCTAAAAATGCACGAATCGGTCCCTCTCTCTGGTAACATTGACCCGTCTGCTGCGAGACGAACAGTGTTCTGCTTTGCTTTAGCGATGCGTTGTTGCCAAATGCTCACCTTCCCGATAAAGCGCGTTAAATCCATTTCAGGCAAAGTCACGTGCTGATGATTGCTCTTAATCGTTCTATTTTCTTAACCCTGGTTATGTCCAAAACATAAAAAGGATCATTTGAGTCATCTTGTATAACCTAAATAATAATTTTAAATTATATTTAAATAAAAGATAACCCTAATTGAGTGAGATATGAATATTTTTTTAAACACAATGCATCAAAATATTTTTAAAAATCATTTAGGGTTAATCAAATTATATCTAAAAATTAAATCGGAACAATCGTTAATGCTATTAGTTATTATGTTTTCTTAATTGTGGTTGTGTTCAAACCGTAAAAACATCATTTGGCTATCTTGTATATGCGAAATAGCAAATGTAAATTATATTCGAATAATAAATAACAGTAATAGAGTGAGATATAATTATTTTTTTGAAAAACAATTCATAAGAAAAATTTTAAAAATAATTTACAGTACATCAAATGAACTTCAAAAATAAATTGGAATCAAATCGGACAATGCTATAATGATTAATTGTTCTATTTTCTTAACCCTGGTTATGTCCAAAACTTAAAAAGGATCATTTGAGTCATTTTGTATAAACTAAATATTAATTTTAAAATAAATTTGAATAATAGATAACCGTAATTGAGAGAGATATGATTATTTTTTTTAAACACAATACATCAAAATATTTTTAAAAATCATTTAGGGTTAATCAAATTATATCTAAAAATTAAATAGGAACAATCGTTAACGCTATTAGTTATTACATTTTCTTAACTCTGGTTGTGTTCAAACCATAAAAAACATTATTTGGCTATCTTGTATATGCGAAATAGTAAATTTAAATTATATACGAATAAAAGATAACTGTAATAGAGAAAGATATAAATATTTTTTTAAAAAACAATTCATAAGAAAAATTTTCAAAATAATTTACAGTACATTAAATGAACTTCAAAAATTAAATTGGAGTCAAATCGGACAATGCTATAATGATTAATTGTTCTATTTTCTTAACCCTGGTTATGTCCAAAACTAAAAAAGATCATTTGGGTCATCTTGTATAACCTAAATATTAATTTTAAAATAAATTTGAGTAATAGATATCTGTAATTGAGTGAGATATGACTATTTTTTTAACTACAATACTGTAAGTGATAATACTGACTTAAATGAACACCCTGTAGCTAAATAGCTGAAACAAATATTAAACGTTAATCAATTCCAACACAAAAATGTAAGCAATTTTTTTTTCAGAAAATGTGTTACGAAAAAAATGGAAGTATTTGCGTGACCAGTTTGCAGTGGAGTTAGGAAAAATTCGAAAACCTCGGTCAGGGGATGCAGCACCCTCCAGTTACGTATCAAAATGGCCATATTTTCATTCGCTCATTTTTTTGAAAGACATAGAAAAAGTTAGAGTCTCTAGTGGAAATTGTAGTATACATACTGCAGAAAGTATGCAAGACGAAAACGCAAATAGTCACACAAATGAAGAAATTGACCAGGTTCAAGATGAAAGTTTAGATATCGAAACAAACACATGGCAAAATGAAGATAACGCTATCCCAAAAACAAATGAAATAAATGAAGCCGAAGCAAACAATGGTGGAAACAAAACAGAACGCCAAGAAGCATTAAACAAAAAAACAAAATCAATCAAAAGAAAACGGGAAACTGAAAGTTGGAATGAACAAATGATAAAAATTGAGAAACAAAAATTGGAATATTTACAAGCAAAGGCTAAGCGACCACGAGTGATGGAGAAGGAGGATGATGATCATATCTGTTTTTTTTAAAAGTTTGCTTCCTTATGTACGACAAATTCCAGTAAACAAAATACTATTATTTAGAGGGCGCGTTCAACAAATTGTCGAAGAATATGCATATTATGGACATGAATCACCTTTTGTACCAACTCCTCAAATTTCTCCTTATCCTGGAAGTTCATGCTCTTCTCCATCCACGTATAGTACACAAGTTACGCATCCATTTGCTCTACATGCAAATTATACAACTACAATCCATGAGACAGCTGTGGAGCAAGAATTATCGACCGATTTGCTTGAACTTTAGATAAACAGGGTATCTAATTAAATCTTTTAAAACTTTTTCTCAGAATTATACTTTTGTTCAATTAATTATATTTAATTTAATAAAAAAATTAATTTTTACTCGCCTAATAGTAACCACCAGTCTTTCTTCGGAGAGAATTGGCTGTTTGTATCAGTTGCACCATGTTTTTGATAGACGTTGCTCAGTTTTTCCCAACACATAATTAAATGTATTTAATGTCACTCTCATATACGAAAAAAACCGTTCTTCATGTTGTTTCAAAGTCAGAAATAGGTGATGATATTCTCCATAAACTTTTCGCTCCTTATTTAGGGGATGAACTCCTTGCCTTCGTCTTTGTATTTGGAGAAAAACATTTTCCAAAAGCACACATTCGTCATCGGAGGATGAGCTGGACATCTTACCTTCACTTTCGGCTTTATACTAGCAGTTAACCAGCTTTCTTTATGAACGCACAAGCGGGAAAACCGTCGCCGGTATCACCGAACATAAACTAGAATAGAAGGATCACTCTAAGCGCCGCCCAAAATGTTGCCTTTCTCACTCGCTTTCTGATGCTACTCTTTTTTGCTGCCCGGTGGCGACTGCGTTATACAGGGGCGTCTTCAATATTAGAACTATAATAGCGTTGTGCGTAAATTTTGTACTTTAAAAATGCCGGCGATATGTTGCGTAGATGGCTGCAGGAGTAAAAGGAGATATACATTTTTTTTTAAATAAAAATGGATTAGTTCACAGAAAAAAATACACGCTTTTCTTCAGTATTTCTTAAATATCTCGGAAAATTGAGATCCTACAAAAAAATTCAAAAAGTGTCAGCGATTTAGAGTACATATTTTTTTTAAATCGTGATTTTAATCTAAAAAAATGCAAAATTTTTGGTAATATTCTGTTATTAGTGGTGGTTTTTAATAGTGAAAATTATCCGATTTATTATTAGTTGCATTGCAATCATTTAAATGATATAAATTTTAGCCACTTATACCGTCTAACCATACTTAAAACTGCATTTTTTTCGTCATTAAGGGTGGTTTTTAAGGGTTTAAGTTTCAAAATATTGATGTGTACTATAATCCCCAATGTAAAAATATATTTATTTTGCATATTTGTATGAATTCTAGGTTGTAAAACACCTATTTTCCTTTTATTTGAATTTTAGTGGTTTGTTCTTTCATCCCCTATTTAAAAAGCAAATAATTAGGCATTTAATAAGTTTTTTTTATTTAACTGCCTTTTTATATTTCACTGTTACCGAGTTCCATATGCTGAGTGTTGTTATCACATAATTATGTAAATTTTATTAAATATTTAAAAAATGGGTATATTAACGAAGTTATTATTAATTAAGTGTATGTAATATTAGGTAGGTAGTTTCTTGGTCAGTTAAGAAAAGAGCATGAAAGGAACGTAAAGCTAAGATTTAATTGTGTACATTCTAATAAACTTAATTTTAAAGCTATCTACCAAGTGTTTTTCTTACAGTTATTTGTTCAAAAGAGATACTTGTTTATACATGTTTCAAACACCCCCCGTATCGTAAAGGATTGCCGTCGAAACTAAATAATGATTTACGACCGCGTAAAAAAAGTCGGCACTGTTTAGAAGTTCCTACTTCAAACGGCCGCAAGAGAGTGAACCTACTGTCTTGTTCTTTATACTGTGCCGGTATTCAGCGCCGAAATTAGGCGCTTGCTAACCTGCTTTCTTTGTGTGTGTACCTTAATGTAAGGAAATGCAGTCTTGTGGTAAGTGTTGTAAGACCCATGCATAACACTGTTAAGGACAAGTAAGAAAAGATGTTTATATAGGAATCTCCAATTTTAGACCTTGAGCAATGTAGCACCAACCTCAGTTAATAAAATAAATTTTCACTAGATTTCAAGAAAAAATTCACTTTTTTGGCTCATAGTATTTGTAAACGAGTTATTTATACGTGTACAAAGTCAAATTGTCCTATATGCGTTTTAAGTGCTTTATTTAATACCTAAATGTTTTGTCCTAGCTGAATAAATTCCCAGGTTTGCTAAGATAAATTGTCCGATCTCACATATACTAAGAAAATATGCCCGTTTTTACTTTAAAAATGCAGTTAGGACTATTTAAGCTAGCATTTTGTGTTAAACGATATCAGTAAGGACAATTAAGCGTAGCATGACAGAAGCACCTGGTGTAACATAACCTTAAATTATTGATAATAAAAGGTGTGTTGTTATACAGTTATTTGTAAGACTTTGTGAGTTTTTTTGCATTTTTAAGCAAACTAATATTGCGAGAAATGGATGCAGGGTAAGTTTAACAATGTTACCTTATATTTAAGCAATAATTGATTTTAATTCTGGTTTGTAGTAGCAGTAGTGCATCTGGTATCCAGAACAGCAATAGTAGATGTAAAAAACGTATGCTATTTCTTGCTTTAAATAACCAACTCAAAGAAAAATTAAATGTTGTCAGAAAATCTAAACAGAATAAAGCCAAAAAAGATGATAAAGATCCGGTGCCAGAACTGTCCAATGATTACGACCAAAATTTAAGTAAAAATAAGTCGGATTCTAGTTTCGAATACAGCCCCCCAAGTAAAAAAATACGCATATTGTCCAATGTTTTGCTATCCCCCGGATGTTCCAATCAGGTAACCTTAAGTACTTCAAGTTATTCGAATATCGAAGTAGAAGAACGTAAAGAGAATCTATCAAATATAGAACCAGAAGAGAACGAACTTAACTCTGTTCAGGATTTCATTCGGGACAATATTTTACAAGATATTATAAATAAAGCCATTGATAAAGCTGAGTGTAAACGTTATACAAAAACTGGAGAAATAAGAAAAAGAAAAAAATTTGAATAACCACTCGTTGAAAGGAAGAAACAAAAAATAGAGTTACATAAGAGCTCATGAAGTTAAAAGATCATGTAAATGCAAACTCAATTGCTCCAGAAAAATCTGGTATAGTAGGCAAAAAGACATTAATAAACAATACTGGGTATTGCTAAAAGAACAATAAAAGCAGTTTGTTATGAGCTGCGTAGAACCAAGTAAAAAAAAACGAAGTACAATTAAAAAGCAAACTTCACCAAGAGTTTATTCCTATAAATATAATTTAATATCAGAGAAAGCCGAAAAGGTGTGTTTGCAAGATATTTTTGTTAGCGACATTGGGCTATGAGAAAGATAATGACAGAATGTTGAAAAACATTCGTAAAACGGATTCAAAATCGATAGTACCTAAAAAAGATGGAAGAAAACGATCACACCCACACAAAGTAGACAGGGACACAATTATTGGGCATGTTAATTCATTCAACCCCACAATATCTCACTACAGAAGAGAGCACGCTCCTCTTAAAAAATACCTTCCCAGTGATATAAATATGAATTTTCTTACGAATTATACCGAAAAATTGTTACTAATGACCTAAATATATCCTTCGCGAACTTAGGAAATGAAGAATGCTGGGACTGCGAAGAATTTAATATACACAAAAAAGCCACATCTAATGAAGCTGATGCGGAAAACGTTGCCAACTGTGATGTGTGCAAAAAATTGAAAATTCATAAAGTAAAGGCCACTAACGCGAGACAAAATTATCAGGAAGATGCAGAGAAAATAAAACAAGATGATGAAATTTATGTAGCTGCTGATTTGCAAAAGGTAAAATGTTTATTTAAGAATTTGCATATAATTACTTAAACACAGTTTTGTTAATTTTCAGGTGATCATGCTTCCCCGATTGGAAACATTCAAAGAAATTATTTTCACGGCACGTATAGTAGCATACAATGAGAGCTTCGTTTCGCTTGGTAAGAAATCCAGTACGTACCCTTTGGCTGTGTTGTGGCATGAGGGAATCGCTGGCAGATCCAAAGATGATATCATTTCTACTTTCTATGCATTTTTTCAGGCAAATAGGGACATTAAACATATAACAATTTGGCTTGATAATTGTTCGAGCTATTTCAACCATACATGAACAAGGGTCATTCTCTTTTTACTGACAACTTTTATACCAGTCCAACTTTGTCAACATTTCTATTTGAAAATAAAACCAATTCATGTGGTACCGTAACACAAGATAGGAAAGAAATGCCAATTTTAGACAAAAAACTTGAGAGGGGTGAATGTGAAAGGAGAAGCAGTGAAAACATGTTAGTGGTTAAATGGAATGATTGGCGAGATGTCACTATGCTGACTACACTACACGAGAATAAAATGGTCAGTCTTTCAAAGAAGGATAGGGTCTCAAATGAAAACCTTCAGAAGCCGTTATGTGTCTTGGAGTATAACAACCAAATGGGAGCTGTCGACCGAAGTGATATGATGATCAGCAGCATTGATTCAAGGCGCAAAAGCATTAAATGGTATAAAAAATTATTTTTTCATACCATTGATATAAGCTTATTGAATGCTCATGCCATGTATTTGACACAGAGTTCAGCAAAAGTTCCACTGACCACATTTCAACTTGCAGTGATTAGGCAGTTGTTGGAAAGGTACCTATAATATATATTTCTTTTTGTCTAAAAATAGTTCTATATTTCGATTTTTGCAGGTTTCAAAAAAGAGCTTCGAGATCTGTTCACCTGGATCTTAGAAATAAAAGACTCACACAAAGACATTTTCCCGATCTGGTTACAGTCAGGGAAGGCAGCAAATCGGCCTATGGGAGAGGCTATGTATGTTCTCACAGCAAACAAAAACCTAGGAAAAGAAAAGAAACCAAATATATGTGTAAGGAATGTGATGTTGGGTTGTGTCCAGCTCCATGCTTCAAAATATATCATGAAGAAACCCACTTCTGAAGTAAATATGTCTTTTGAGCTTTTTTAGTATGATGTGCTCTTTGTTTTTTTTTTTGTATTTAGGTATTAGTTCTAGAGCTTCATTTCAGTAATAATTGACCTTCTTTAGTTCGATTTACTGTTGTTTGTGGTTCTAAGTATGTTTTAATAAAATAAAAAAAGAATTATACTGTTTTATGTTTTCGTCGGATATAACCGTCACCGGGTCATATGACCATCCAAAAATTCTGGTCCAGCAAGATCATTACACAAATTACAAGATCATTACACAAGCATGAGGATTCTGCAGAGCATATTAAAAGTGCATTATCCTTAAAAAACTTTGAAAGGAATTAAAATACCATTGCCGATGCTCTTCAGGCAAATGCTTGAATTTACAAGGTGCAGTTTAATGAAAAAGTGAGATTAAACAGATTTATACTTTGTAACGTCATTGACGCAGTTTTGTATCTTGCTCAGCAAGAATTAGCATTTCGCGGCCACGACGAAAGTAGTGACTTGGTAAATCGCGGTAATTTTAAAGAACTAGAACTTGAAGTGAAAAATCAGTATCAAAAAATAAAAAATGTTTTAACCGGCGACTCAAAGGCAATCCAAAACGAAATGATTGAATGTGTTTCGGACCATATAAATGACCACGTTAAAAATGAAATAAATGATTCATTTTGTTTTTCTGTTCAGGTTGATGAAAAAACAGATATAACTCAGTGCTCTCAGTGCTCAATTATTATATGGTTTGTCAATTTAGAAGGCTTATTAGTAGAAAGGTTTCTGGGATTTAATGACGTTAGCTCTGATAGAATTGCAGAAAACTTATTTTCTGTATTGGACAACATTTTCGATAAATTTGACTATACGAATAAATTAGTAGGACAGTGTTATGACGGAGCCAGCGTGATGGCAGGACATCTCAATGGACTTAAACACAAGGTTAAAGAAAAGGCGCCCAAAGCTATATTTGTTCATTGCCTTGCTCACCGGCTTAATCTAGTGTTGCAACAAAGCTTTAAAAAAATCCTAAATGTATTTTCTTTGCAAACCTTAGTGGAGTTCCGTCCTTTTTTCATCATTCAGCAAAAAGAACACATATTCTTACCTCAATTTGTACAAGACGTATACCGACCATCACAGAAACTCGATGGTCTTCAAACTCAAAATTAATTAATAGTGTAGTAAAGGAATGGCCAAAATTAAAAGAAGTTTTTGAAGCAATTATTAATTCTGACGAATCCGAGGACAAATCAATTCGGCTTGCCTCGGGATTTTTAAAAGATATGAACGACTTTGACTTTACTTTTTTGTCATTAGTGTTTGATGATATATTTTCTATCACAGATTATATTATTCGACATTCTTCAAAAAAAAATCATTGGACATGAATTTTTGTATATCTCACATAAACACTGTTTATGGGAAACTTAACAGTAAGCGAAATGAGGATGATTTTAGCGCTATTTTTGACAGAGCTAATGTCATTACTGAAATAGAATATTCCATACGACGATTTGCTAATTTTTCAGAGAGGACGAAATTAAAGGACAGTACAGAGCTCTCTTACGAGATTTTGGATCATATTTTAATGGAAATGAAAGTAAGGTTTGCAGATTGTGAAAAGTTAAAATTTCTTGGTCTAGCTGACATTAAAAAAATTACAACCTATAATCAATCATTTCCTACTAATTCATTTAAAAATTTGTTGGAGTTATATGATGGGACATTCTCAAAAAGTCAACGCCTTAAATCTGAACTTAGCCTCATATTTGCAAATGAAAGTTATAGCAATATTTCGCTACAGGAGTTAGTGAAACAAATTGGTGAAAACAAAGACATTTTTACTACACTTTTTTCGCTAATTTTAACGATACCGTCGACAAGTGTTTTAGTGGAACGCATTTTTTCTTGCCTTAACCGCCTAAAGACTTAAAATACCATATCTCAGGAAAGGCTTTCTTCATTGGCCAATATTTACGTACATACAATTACGTACAATATTAACACGTTAGACTTTTTTCTATGGGGTCATTTGAAATCTATTGTGTTTACTCCCCAACCTGAAAGTTTGGATGAACTTCGTCAACGCATCATCGACAGCTGCCATGATATCCCACCATGTTTTTGAAAATGTCCGTCAGGAATTTGCACATCGCCTATATCATTGTTTGGCCAAAAACGGGCAACATTTTGAACACTTATTGAAATAAAAACTGATATTTTCATGTTTTTGTTTTCTATCTGAACAAATTAAGATAGACAAAGATTTTTCTAATTTTCTCGAAAAGGAATCGACCGATTTAAAAAAATCAAACGTCAAAATAAAAGAATTCGAAAGACCTTTTAAACAAGCTATTACTCGATACCCCTTGCCATTTAAAATTTTTAAGGGGATGACCCTGGGGGGTAATGGGTGAAAGGGTGTGAAGTAATTTTAGGTTAGAAAGTTGTCCCCCTTGACAAACCTTTTGACGTATTTTGGCGTTTTTTTTTTTTAACAGTGGTTTTCGTAAGATATTTACAGATATTCGTCTACCTGCTTCGAAGTGTAAAGGTAATGAAGGTTACGAGGTGCAGAAAAAGCAAACTTTTTCATCAGAAAAACGTATTTTAAATAGGTTTCTCGCAAATTTTTTTGCAAAATAATGGGATTTTTTAAAGTCTGTTAACATAAACTTGTTCCAAGGTTCAATCCTATCGATTAAATAGAACAGGTTCTAACATGGGGTTGAAAATATTACACGTAAAACCCTATGACCCGAGATAAACAAAATGCACTGTATACTTAATACACTTCAAGTCTAGATTCAGCTCAATATTTGGGAGAAGTGGCTGTACGAATTGAATTTTTGGTACTGGACCTTAAGTTTAGTGATGGGAGTGGCAGATCATAGTAAGTAAATGGTTCTGTGAATTTCTGTAGAATTACCCTGCAGATGAGATCTTTAATCTCTATAACTAATTCCCATTAAGGTGGTTTTCCTTTCACTCTACCATATATTGTTTTAGATATTGTTTTATTTAATATCACAAATTGCAGTTTATATCAAAACGGAATCGACAATTTATATTAATATCCCATCCTGGTTAGGTCAATTACAACATCAAATTACCTTAATTGTTTTATCAGAAAACATCATAGAACTGTGAGTTAAATGAATCTCAAAAAATATACTACAACACGTCCTACAAAGTGTTACTTCACAGATGCCCTACTCAATTCAGGCTCTACACTTTAAAGGCTGGTGTTCCTGGTTATTTCATACTATCTGGAGAAGTACAAAATAATGTCAAATGGTTGACTATTGGTATTCAATTTCCGAACGTTTTCAATGTAGTTTTTCACTTCGACAATAACCAAAAAGAAAGTTATCACCTATTATAATACATAACACATCTTACAAAGTGCTCCTGCAAAGATGCCTTACTCAATTCAGGACCTTGCACTTTGAAAGCTGGTGTTTTGGCATTGTATAAACTAATAAACATAATACAGCAGTGATGACCTTATTGATGAAATCAGGCTCACGATTTCAAGTTGGTTTACAATATATTTATCATTCTTTAACCTTTCGGAATAGATACCTTGTAAAATCCATAAATTAGTCACAAAGATAGTGACAAAGTACAAAATTAAAATATAATAAAAATTAAAATGGGAAAATCCTGAAACCGAAGCATTTGATTTTCTGTTTGGTTATCCGATTGGTTCCTAGGTGTCGGTGTAGAAAATTATCGTGAATACCATTTATATGTATATCCTCCCTATTGATTATCTCCTCACTTATATTTCCTCAATCCAGTAGCCAAGTATTGAACCTATAAGGGTTGAAAAATTAAAACACAAAATCCAGTAGTAACCTTTTATTAGTTTATCCCATTAATAATAAATAAGCGGCAGAATGTTGAATGAACTTTCACAAGATTGAAAATGATACTTGCGTTTGCGGAGAATAATTATTATAAGAGCGAAACTCTTATTATGCGCTCGTGACAAATCGAGCGATTTCCGGCCCTGCGTCACATAAACGCTAATAACTTTGGTTCTATCGCGATTTTTTTTTTTTACCGTTTTATGTACGAAGGATGAGCGTATATAATGGTAAAAAAAAATTTCGCCACATCCACCCCGATGGGGTGGGCGTAGCAAAAAACGGTTTTTTGACGAACAAATTTTGATTAAGCCGTTCTGGAAAACTGACCGAGCTGAATTTTCTGAAACTCATTGACGTTAAAGGCCTTTATATAAAGCAGCTCTGAAAGGGC
Source organism: Anthonomus grandis grandis (assembly GCF_022605725.1). Lineage (NCBI taxonomy): Eukaryota > Metazoa > Arthropoda > Insecta > Coleoptera > Curculionidae > Anthonomus > Anthonomus grandis. Next base: position 10,926 of record NW_026088452.1, on the reverse strand, counting down.
GCTTTTTAAGATAAACCCTTTAGAAGTCGGATTTTTCTGTGAATGAATTTTGAACTTTTTGCGCGGTACCTCGCGGACTTAAACGGTTGTGGGGCCTAAACGGTAACGTTCCCGATAATGCGGACAAAACAGCCCTTTTCTACGTAAATGTAGCTTTCTTTTTTGTTAAAACTATTTTTTTCAAAAAGGAAACTTCTTCCGAGATAAACGAGCTCAAACTTTTGTATTTTGAGAGTTTTGAATTTTTGAGAAATATTTTTTTTTTAGTTCTAAATTTCTTTTTACTTCTAAATTTTTTTTTTACACTATTTGAAAGTTTAATCCTTTAGTATTAAATAGAGTTATTATTCATGGCACTACGTATTATACAGGGTGAGCTGTGTTAACAGATATAAACCCCTTTTGGAGCCTTTTTTTGAACGTTTTTTTTCTACTTTTCTTAATAACTCTTTAAATCACCTTTTCTGAAATCACCGGACACTATCTGGCTATAATCCACTAAAAACCATTTTTCTTTAAATGTTACCGTTTTTCCACAACGCGCTGTTATTTAAGAAAAACCCCAAAAAATAAGCCGGTCCAATCAACCAGTCATACCCTGGAGACACAGGGAGCCAGCTTATGGTACAATATAAGTTAGTGGTCCAGCACCCAATGTTAAAGCATACGGAGTACGGACGACGTCACTATCGAGTCGCACATGGCCAGATGACGCAACCGCGGGGTTTTCGGTGTCATGGCGGCAAATTCTACGTTCGGGCGGATCCGACTTTTTCAATTCGAAAATTAGCGGCTTAAAATGGGTGGAAATGATCAGGAATTGGTAGTGACGATATCAGGAAATTTTAAATTTTCCGAATATGTGCATATCGAATGGTTTTTACTGCGGCGGGAAAATTCGCCGCGCATCTGACGTCTCCATCTTATTTACATTTTTTACGGGCCCATTTGCGTTTCAAATTAGAGTAGTAAAAGCGGTTTTAGAGAAGGATGGGAGATGTCTGGCAACAATTATAAACGTGTCATGTTCGTCTCGTGAAGTCACAAGTTATTTATGGGAACAATTTTGAACGGTTTTTTGATTAATTACTAGGATAAATAAATTGAATATAAATATATATTTGAAATATACAGAGAGTATTAATATTACGGGATATTTATGCGGATAATAATACTATAAAAATAGAATTATACGGGGAGTTTTAAGGTTTTAGGGCATTTATAAGGAAAATATTATTTATAATAATAGTAATAGCAGCATAAAGGTTAGGACAAGGTATAAATATCTGGAAATAAATAACAGTAATAATAGTTTTATTTTAGTTAGGGTTCTTTTAGTGGGGGTTGCTAAATTGATAATAAATTTATATTAATAGTTTACCAATTTGGAAAAAAAGATATTGGATGCGATGTTGAAAAAAGTGTATTTTTTTACTATATTACTGATATCACGGCTTTTATAGCTTCTATTAAGTTAATCAATTTTTTTATTCTTTTTTTCCCTTAAATTTTTTTTTATTTTATTATAATTGCCTTTTACAATAAAAATACAAAAAAAAAACAAGAAACAAACCTCTTTTTCCTATCCTAATACATTGCTTCTTATGGGACCTGATCTTTCTCTTTAGATTGTGACACTCGTATGAATCGTAGAAAAATTTGTCATAAAGCTTTTTTATTACTTTTTAAGTCGTCTTTAAGCAAAAAAAAGAAATTTTGAATTCGGAGCATATTTTGAAAAAATGCTCATTTTGACCCGGATTTTGTTCGAAAATCGAAAAATGCAAAGAAATAGGTTTTCTGTTCGTTTTAGAGTCAAATCGGTATAATCTTTTTTAAAGGTGCTCTGAAGTAGTACAGTATAGAAAAATAAAAACTTAAAATTTTTCCATAGGGCTCATGATAATTAAATATTTATGTTTTATAGTTTCTTTCAATTTTCTCCGATTCTATGATAGCCAGAACGGATTCGTTTTGACATACGGATACGTCATAATATTTCTGAGAACTTTTGTTTGAAACAAAAAGTTATCAGACTTACAGTTAATTTAGAAAAAAAAATCAATTTTTTGAAATTTTTCGTAGGTCCCTTTCGATTTTCGACCAAAAAAAAATTATTTTTTAGTTGAGTTTTTTTACTGGAAATTGTTAGTTTAGGGCTTACTTTAAAATTTGCCAATAGTCATTTTAGGGAAAAAAATGGTACGGTGGGAAAAAAAAACAGTTTTCCTTTGTTTTTCCCACATTTTTACTTATATCTCGGCTTCTATAGTTTCGATTCATTTCGTTTTTGGTTTCTTTTATTCCTTATTCTCCTCCTGTCAATTCTTTTTATATCTTATTACTATTGGCTTTCAAAAATAAATTTGAAAAATAAAAAAAAAATCTCTCGGATTCAGATAGAACCAAAGATAATACTACTACGAAAAGATGGTTCATTTAAATAAGGCATTGTGAATCGGTCCGGAGATATCAATGCTCCCTTAACTGCGAATGTAATAAGACGGTAACCCTCGCAGAATCCGCCGCGAGAGCGAAACGAGCCACTTAGCTGTGCGCAACGTTGCCAATTCTTACAAATAGGTAAGTTACGAAATAATTAATTTTAATATATTATTTTCTAATGGAGGTATGAATTTTATAATTTTTATTAAGTAAAACTAACGGCTAAATTTATAGGCAGGTAAGTTATTTTATCTGATTAAATTATATTAGTTTATTTTAATATTAATCGCCAAAAAAAGAAATTTAGAATAAAGTTTTTGGTTAAAAAATAATTATTAAAAATAGTTTTAGTTAATTTTTTTTTTAGTTAAAAATTAAAACCAAAAATAAAAACACCAGGGAAGAAATATTGTTGATACGAATGTAATATATACCCTTTTAATGATGAATACTCCTGTGCAAAACCTACTTGAATTATTATTTAACAACTTAACTGCACTTTTATAGGACACTAGTTTAACCATAAAAAATAGACATGTTACAAGTTAACACAAGTTATAAGTTAATACAAAAAAGTAAATATTTGTACAAAAAAAAAAGATGACTAACTTAATAATAAAATTAAAAACTAATAATAATGCTAATAAAACGAGTTTTTATGTTTCTATGCTTTTAGAAAGATATTAAATAGTTTTATGCAAATACTCAAAACTAGATTCCTTGGTGGACATTTCTAGAAAGTCTAAGAGAATACGAATTACTAGCCCAAAAGGTGTCTGGACGTCGCCGTCGGGACCTCTCCTAAAGTTATTAATTTTAAACAACAAAAAAAAATTACAAAAACTATTTGGAAAACTGTATTGACATCTAAGATTTTAGTCACATGATTGATACTTATTTATTCTCTAAGTTTTTAAGTTTTTGAGTGTGTGTTTTTTTGGACATTTGTACCACTTGCAAAATTTAAAAATGTTTGTGATAACTAAATGTTCAATTAGAAATGCCTTGTGTTTATAACATGGATCGTCTTTATTGCCCAACCAGTTATTGTTTAAAATCTGTAGTTTCTCTTTAATTTTTTGACATACGAATTCTGCGGACTTAAAAGTTTCGAAATGTTACGCTAAAAATGAGCTGTGAACTAATTTAGTAATTTTATCAGAGGGCACTATCAAAGATATTTCATTTTTCCCGCCAAAATTTTTATTCAATAAAAAAAGTTGTCTGGAACCCGACAATTCTAAAACAAACTCAGTGGACTTTTGAAAGGCTGTCAAGCACTTTTTACAATTAAACTTATCACCAACTTTCTTAACAAGATACCCGGCATAATAAGTAATGGCACACTCTTCCAATGAACCCATTGGATTAACTTCATCGCTAAATAAGCTCTGTGATCTTGAAGAAGGCAATGGGGATTCGGCAATGTCAGAATTATTATGATCTGTATTAATACTATTTGAATGGTCCAAATTTGAGTCTGATAAGTTAGTATCTTCACATTGCGTATTAGATGAAGACAACAGTAATAATTGTTGGTCTAGATCTTCTTCACAATTTGAAGACTCTGACGGTTTGATTAAATCGGTAATGGTTTGAATACGAAATGAAAGCCTAAAAGATTTAGCAGATGGATTTAAATTCCAACCCCCCCTGCTCCCTGACTACCGAAAAAAAGTTTTCTAGAAAATCTTGGTTAAGTCTGTTTGTTAAAATAAATGTATTGTTATGTTTTTTTTCTTCTTCAAATAAGTTTAAAATGCCATTTATGGTTTGAATAAGTCCATTGAAACAGGGGGGTCTAGATTCTTTAAATTTAAAAGTTTGTGTTTTTACATCGAATTTTTTTGTTAATTTTTTTAGTACCGTAAATATATCTTTTGCTTTATTCAGAATCTCTCCATAGTCCCTCCGTATGTTACGCCACTGGCAATTTTATTAGAAATTGCCTTTATCAGTACTTGATAATTCAGTACAATAACCTGCATGCGCAAATTTAATTAAAATTGAGCAGGTAGTTTAAAAGTTATGATAAATAAACAATTAATTATTCTTAACTTTAGCACCCTGTATCTTTGTTATTAAACATTTGTGAGAAAAATTTTATAATGAAAATTTATTTCTTTTTAAATTCTCTATCACGTATTAAAATTAATGACGCTTAAACTGAATCACCCTGTATATACAATATCTTAGATGTTAATCAAATAGGATTCATATTGATGCAAATTTAGTTTACTTTCAGATTACATCCCTATCATGTCGTTCTGCACTAAGCTTTGACAGATACGGATTTCGATAGACGACTCGATTATTGCCATTGGCTTCTGGGAATGGTTAACGAAAACCCTCAATTTCTATACAGAATTCTTTGTACAGGCGAGTCTACTTTTAATAGCAATGGTGGGGTAAATCGCCATAATATACATTATTGGTCTTCATAAATCCCCATTGGAAGCAAGAACTTCAGCATCAAGGACGCTGTAGTATAAATGTATGGTGTGGTATAATAGGTGGCACAATTATAGGACCATATGTCTTTGACGAGGCACTAAGAGGTAATATCTAGAGTTCCGCAGAAACACATTGCCAATTTTATTGGGAGATGTAAATCTGGATCTTAATAAATCCATTTAAGGCACCGGGAAAAAAGTTGTTTAGTCTGTATTTCACGGGTATATCATCGAAGCCGCTGCCTCATAAGCAGAATTTTATTTGATGTTTTAACGGTAAGGAAACGAAATAAAAAAACTGTTTTGTTCGGTGAAAGGCTTTGAGATTTTATATCGAATAGATTTTTTAGTATTTTTGTAGTCGGTCAAGAGTACACATTAATTTTAAAGAACACTTTTTATGTATCTTTTTTCGTTCCGGTTTTTTTTTTTTTTAAATTTCGCTAGTTAACTTTTGTAATAATCCCTTGTTTAAATAAAGCATCTTAGTGACTGTTTTACTGGGTGTTTTATTTTTATCGAACCGTCGTAACCACCTAAAGCGGGTAGCTTTCCGTTGGCGCGACAATACCCATTGCTGCAATTAGGTGTTAAATGCTGCATTACCATACTTCCTATACTCGATGTATAGAAAGAGAAAGCCTGTTTCTCTGGCCAGCCAGGTCACCCCACTTGACCGTTTTAGATTTTTACCTCTAGGGAAGAGTGAAAGACCTCGTTTTTCGGACCAGGCCTACATTCAGAAAATATGATCCTCAGAATTTAAAATGCGATACATGGTTTGCCTAGAGAGGAAATTGAATGTGTCAATATCTCTACGAGGGAGGGAAAAATTGCAGCTAGAGTTTGTCTAGCTAAGGAAAGGTACACCATCTGTTTCAAAGCTGCGCCAAGTTATGTCCCCTAATAACGCGCGATTAGCGACAGTAGCGCGCCTTTTTTAAGAAAAGACATAAACACTAAAAGGCACAGAACACAAATATAAGAATTAACGCAACGGCAGTGTTTATATGCAAATCGGGGCGATCGATACCGTTGCTTTGGCAGCGGCGTGAACAAATTTACTGCGCAACCGAGCCGAACAACACGTGCTGTACCTTTTCTTAGCTAGACAAAGTCTACGCGTGAACATAGGGGCGCCCATTTTGAAAATCTAGGACGAAATAATCTATTAATATAAATGTATTATATGAAAGACCGCCTCCTCATGGATTTTCGAAAACCTACTTACACTAAGTTTCTTTCTTTAAACGAATATTCATTTAAACACAAGTTTTCTCAATTCGACTAATGCAATATGAATTTACGGCGATTTTTGTAATTTTAATTTTTTAATGGTTACATTTTTTTTTAATAACTTTAGTTTGAGTAGTTATATCTGAATGCGGTTTTTACCAATCTGTTTAGCTTTGTTCCCTGCTCTTAATAGCATAAAAAAATATATATCGTTAACTTGAATAACGTAAATCCCCAAGTCAATGCCCCTATCGGATTTTAGCGAAAGCTACAGTAATATTTTTTTGATATAAAAATAAAGCAGTAAAGAGACTTTCAACCAAAACTTATTTAACCCATTAGTGCATGAAGTAGCATGGAATAAGAAACACATACGTTTTTTATTAAACATTTGTTTAGTGTACTTGAAATAAGCAGGCAAATGTGGAAAAAAAACAAGAAATGTATTCATTTGAAAAAAATAACAGTCCCTTATGAGGGACATTGTGCTAAAAATAACAAAATAAAAATTCTGATAATCAACAAAAAATGCATTCTTTGATATGCCTATTTAGTGTGATAAGCCATTACAGTCATTACATTTTATGCAAACCAAATTTGCCTTTTTTTGCAAAATGCACATTTTCTATCAGTCTCAGAATATTCCACCAAATGATTGATATTATCAAGCCTAACATCCAGCGGTAAGGTTGGTCTTAGTTTCCCTTTTACAGACTTTACGCCATATGAATGCCGCAAAGCTATGGCTATGTTTCTTCGAAAAATAAAATTGGCCACCACCATTTTCTTTGTCTTATTCGGGCCCTATAGTTGGCATCCATGTTGTCTAATTTATCTACCCGACCCATCCCTCTATTATAATTATATATTATGCCTGGCTGTGGAACATTTACCTTAGATTTAGTTTCTCTGCAGTAACGTGGAGCTGTTGTGTTTGCAGATACGCCAAAATTTGAAGCAGCTGCTAAAACTTTGTTCCTTCCATTGAACAACTACAACATCTTGACATGCAGACTTATGACAGAAGCCTTTTTTTCAGTTTTCCATTCTTGCTTTGACCTTAGTGGGCTATTTTCTACTCGATTTTCACGTAAAGTACCTGTATAAATATTTCACAATCAATATGCGCTCTTCTATTATTTCACGCACATGTTTAAAATTTCGAATATGTGATAACTTGTATTCTGTAGTGAATTGCAAGTCTATGTTATTTTAAATTGCGGTGTAAAATAGTAGTAGTCTAGTAGTCCAATATAAATACATGGGTCCTCCTTGCATGGATCCCCTTCGCCATTGCTGCCTCCTTATTCAGGAAGAGAGATATTGAGTTCTTTTTTGCTGCATTTATGAGTTTTTGTCGAACTTTTTAAAATGTAAACATGATTAAGAAATTCGGTATTCAGGCTTAATTTTGCATTCTAAACGGCTTTTTCTTACAAACTTTTTTTATATCTTGTCTAGATATACTACTTTACCATGCTTGATTTAAAAAAAAATAAAATATGCAAAATTTTATTTTTGAATTAAGCAGGGCTGGATGCCAAACAGTCAAATTTCAACCCTAAATTTTTTGTCATTTTTATGTATAAATTCGCTTATCCTGTAAACGCACTGTAGACTGATCAGCCTACTTCTAAGTTTTTCAAAGCTGTTTAAGTTAATTGTTTGCAATCAGCTTCTCAGCTTTTTAAAAGAGTGCAATATTTTGTCTCAACATAGATATCTTGAGAGTAAATCTACACAAACTACCATATTTCAGTTTCACTTGTGTAGTCTTGAGGAATTTGGAGAGGGGAAAGCTTTCATTGGGAATATTTTTAGATCTTTCTAAGGCATATGATTGATTAGATAGAAATTTCTTAATAAAGAAATTACAGTAATATGGGGTTTGAAATAATTCCTTAAAATGGTTCACTTCTTATCTCAACAATAGAGTCCAACAAGTAATGTTAACAAGCAAAAGATCACAAATTTAGATTATTTACTTAATGGTGTTCATAAATGACTTGCCTTTTGAAATTATTGACAATATTCAAACAGTATGTAATACCCTAAGAATATTTTCAGATGATGACAAATTTATTAGTGGCGTTTCCAGACATACTAAGCTATGCTAGAATGAAGATCTACTGTTTCAAAAAAGCAAAGATTGGTTTAGTAAAAAGAAGAATTATAGTTAGTTTATACTGAATGAACAAAAAACGACCGTTTTCATTTTTAAAGCAAAACAAAACCAGGAAGTGACCCCAAAAGAAGTAAACCTCAACAATTACGAGGTTAAAGTGTGTGTACATATAGATGAATTTTTAGACTTTTCAGAACACATTGAACATTTACAAGTTAAATTAAATAAAGCTTATTTTTGTTTCTGTACAGTGGTAAAATACCTAAATGAATGGATTAGTATTTTGAAAACTTTGAGTCCGCAGCTAGACATGGCATTATTTTCTGGGCAGCCAACTCTAAGATAAGAAATATATTTGTCATTAAAAAAAAGGTAATTAGAATAATATTTAAGATGCAGTAGTTATAATCTTGTAAAGCTATTTTTAGATCTAAGGGAATTTCAACTGTGTAACTTGTTTATATGTGAAGCAGTGATGTTTTTATTTAAGGATAGAGATAAGTTTCCTACTTCTGTTGATCATGGGTTTAATACTCGCATATGTAATATTAACTACCCTATATAGAGCCTTTCACTCTTTAAACAGAGTCCCTACTATATGTGCATAAAGTTATTTAATAAACTTCCACATAAAATATAAACTATAGGAAATCAAATGAAACAGGTTTAAACAGAAGGTGAAACTGAAAGGGGATTACCTAAGCATGTAAACTTATATGTAGTAATGTCAGGGAGATGTTTTTTTTTTACTAAATAGGCCTTTTTTAGTGATATCATTTTATTTTATATCAGTTTTCATATATAATGTTACTTGATAGTACTAAATAAAGAAATATATTATTATTATTTCCTAATATAAGTGTATCTATATAAATAACTTCCAATGGTTTCAAATGTTTGCTATTATATTTAGATTTTCGACAGATTTTACAATCATCAATATATTTTATAATAACATTTCTCATTGATTTCCAATAATAGCTTAATTTTATTAGAGTAAAATTTTTTTAAATTCTGCAATGAATAGTTTTTCCTTTATGAGAAAATTAAATTATTTGATTTCTTTCTTCAGGTTTAACATTATTTATTACTCAGTAAAATTAAATTAATGTCAATTTATTAAAATGGTTACTTAAAACTTGTTGGAAAACTGAACATAAATCTTGTGAGAAAAAGCTAATGAAATTTTTTTTCCTAAAAAGAAAATCCTAAAGTTATTATAGGAAATACTCTTTCAAAGACGCTCATACGAAGACTATTAAACACCCCCAAATCCCTCAAGCAACTTTTGCAACAAAATATTGATGCTACATCAAAAGCCTTCTTCAGATCAATGGACACTGCCACAACCACTTGTTTTTTATCCAAAGCTCATTAAACATAATCTATGAAATTAATTATTAGATTATAAACATAATCTAAGTTTGTTTAAATAAATGATTTTCAAAAAGAAATGAAACAGAAATGAAGGAGACAAAACAAGGGACCAGTATTCCAGAATATATCAAACCAGAGATAAATATTAGACATCTTACAAGTAGATATTGAACACAGCCCTATATGTGACTGATATAATCTGATTATTATGACTGGACTGAAAAGTGTGATTTTAAAATCCACAATCCTAAGATAAGAAATCTCAGATTTAATATGGTCTTTTTGCATTTTAATTGTATAATTTGATAACTCTTGGTTATTCAAAGTAAATACATTCTCCATGCACCCCGCAAAAAAAAAGAATATAAATCTCTCTCAAGACAAGTGGTAGTCTTGGATACCACTTGTCCTATCTCTATAAAAAAATGTCACATTAACTGCAAATATCGACCAAACCGAACAAAATATCAAAAGCCACAGAGAGAGCCCCCAATCTTTACTTGTGATCTCCCAATAATGGATGATAAAGAAAGCATCAAGTTTACAATAAGTATCACATGATTGACCTGGTCAAAGAAATGCTCTTTTCCATACACTGTCACAGATTTACAGAATAGTAGAACAGTATTCTGTAAATCTGTGACACTGTAAGCAAGTGCTTTGTTTACAAAACAAGTCTTAAGTAATCTTACCACAGCAATCTCACCATTTTAAGAATATAAGAATATTAAAAAATTAAAGGATACAGTCCATCTGATTGCTGCTTCCTTTGATCTTTTATGTGCTAGCTTTTTGGTAATTATTAAAATTGCGAAGCTCTTAACTAAATGAGTTGGCAAAGACAGATATACAGTATCTTTTAGTGAATTAAAAATTAGTTTTTGTCATAGGGTTAATACTTGGTATCTGTTTGTTAATACTATTCCAGACCTTTTACTAATTTCATTATTATATTGTTCCATAAGTTTTATAATGATAGAAGTAATAAATGGTAGAAGTTGTTTATTTGATATAATAAATAATATGACTTAGAATAGGGCAACAAAAAGCAAATACCTATACTCTCAAAAATGTTATAAACTATATAATTAAATTTCTAATTACCTAAGAGAAACAGGGATATACATTTCTTAGACAGGTAAGTGACTGCTCCCTTACCCGATTTATTCAGCAAGTGTCAAACATTAAATCAGAAATATTTTAACTTACGTTATTTTAAATTGCGGTGTAAAATAGTAGTAGTCCAATATAAATACATGGGTCCTCCTTGCATGGATCCCCTTCGCCATT